>NC_053158.1:190368553-190551053 GCF_016835505.1 Polypterus senegalus
GTATGTGTGTATATACACATTAAAATGTACCAAGCAGTTATAAGGGGACAATGTGTATTTTTTTCTTTTTAACAATATTTTCATCTTGATTTTCATTCTACTTTTCCAGGTGTTCTAAATGTTTAATTAATCCATTATTTACTAATTAGTGGCTCTGACGCTGAAGTACTTGCAGCCTTTGATTACTCGTGTTATTTGCCTGGGTGTCTGCTCTGCTCGTTTTTAATTGTCATTAATAAAATACAACAAAGGGGGAAAACGGCACAGAGAAAGGGCAAACTATAATGAAATCAACAAAAGAGAGTTAAGCATTTAAATCTATAGCAAAAACAGAGATATTTCTAAATGCCTTATAAATGTTAAAATCATGCTGCTGTGCTTTTCTGAATGTAGAATAAAAGAAAAATAATCCCAGCTAATTAAATGAGATCAGTGTGATCAGGTCTTGTCACTGATTAGGACACAATCCTGCAGCCACTGTGCGTCCCCAGGAATGGTTTTGGGGTGCACTGATTTAGGTGGATGCATTTGTTGTGGTTGAAATCTACGTAAAAGTGCTATATGAATGTAATTAATTACACAAGGAAGCAGCTAAGAAATGTGGTGTACTGCTTAAGGCATTGGGCTTTAAACCCTGAGGTTGTGGGTTCAAATGACACTGTGTGACCACAAGTGAGTCGCCTGGCCTGCCTGTACTCCAATTGGAAAACCAGAAAGAAATGTAGCCCATTGCACCAACAATGTTACCTTGGATAAAGGCATCTGTCAAATAAGTAACTATAGTTAATTAAACAATTAATTATTCATATCAGCTTGGTATTGATCCTGGTTTTCTGATGTTACACATGAAGCTGAGGTTATTTGATGACTCTAGACTGGTGCCATTTTGTTACATGCATGGGTGGACACTTAGATGAACTGTCACCCCATCCAGGGTTGGTTTCCTGCCTTGGACCCAATACTATGGGCATAGGCTCTGGACCCCCTATTAACCTAAATTGCATTAAGCAGGTTTGAGAATATTGAGATTACCTTTAATCATGAAGATCCTCCACATAGGAGTGTAATCTAAATCTTTCCATATGTGTATAGATGAACTCTGGCATGTTAGGAGACTCACTCATTGTCACTCAGTGAGTCAATGGTGAAGCCTGGACTGGAGCCTTGTGGTTTATTGATTAATGTCTAAGCTGCTAGACTACACCGCCTCACAGTGACTACCTCAGGATGAATAATACAATTATAATCAATAGATATTTATTTTAATATAGATAGATAGATAGATAGATAGATAGATAGATAGATAGATAGATAGATAGATAGATAGATAGATAGAAAAGGCACTATATGATAGATAGATAGATAGATAGATAGATAGATAGATAGATAGATAGATAGATAGATAGATAGATAGATAGATACTTTATTAATCCCAAGGGGAAATTCACATAATCCAGCAGCAGTATACTGATACAAAAAACAATATTAAATTAAAGAGTAATACAAATGCATGTAAAAACAGAAAATAGCTTTGAATAATGTTAGCATTTACTGCCCCGGGTGGAACTGAAGAGTTGCATAGTGCAGGGGAGGAACGATCTGCTCAGTCTGTCAGTGGAGCAGGACGGTGACAAAAGTCTTTTATTATATCTTTTATCAAAAGATAATCTCATCTTTTATCAAGCCACTGTAATACAATACTCTTAAAAACCATTAGCAAAACATATGCAGAACAAAGAGCAACACAATGAGTAGTATGTTCTTTTAAAAAATATAATATATAAAAATACAGGAAAATTAGAAAGAAAATGGCCATGCTAGGCTGGAAAGTCCTATGCCTTAGACCAGGGGTGGTGAACTCCAGGGCCGCAGTGGCTGCAGGTTTTCATTCTCACCCTTTTCCTACTCGGTGATCGGTTTTCACTGCTAATGAACTCCTTTCCCCTTCATTTTCATAGCTCTGTTTTTAAAGATTCAGTCCTCTGTATTTATTCCTTTCTTCATTAAACGACAGCAAAAAAGAAATGAGACGTGAAACGAACCAACAGATGACCAGCTAAACTGGAATTTCAAACTCCAACCAATTTCACTCCAGCCAATCTCTTAATGAGAAGCTGATTCTTGCTGTTAATTAAAGCCGTTATTTAATTCCATGGCCTGTTGCTGCTCTCATTCTGCCACAGAGACATTTCCAAACTGTTGATTTTCTGTTTTTTTCTGAGAACACCATCAAAATGTTTTGGTGACCTGAGAGAACAACCTTACTGAGACCTTCAGCTTTCTTTATTTTTAGATATTATGTGATGGGCACAGCTGAGCTGGTCACGTGGCGGCTCATCTGGTGTCTCCTTATTGTTTGGCTGCTAATTAAGGAAAATGAAACAACTAAGGGGCCCGAGTCAAGTTAATTAAAACGAAGGCAAAAAAAGTTAATTAGCAGCAAAAACTGGTCACTAATGCAGAAGATGGTTAGAATGAAAACCTGCAGCCACTGCGGCCCTCCAGGATCAAAGTTCAACACCCATGAACTAAGGGGTCTTAGTCACGGCAATTAAAATGAAGGCAATGCAAGTTAATCAGCAGCAAAATGGCTCACTAATGAAGAAGACGGTTAGAATGAAAACCTGCAGCCACTACGGCCCACCAGAACCGGAGTTGGACACCCGTGCCTTAGACCCTCCATTACTGACAGTGGAGGAGCCCATATCATGAAAGTGTGGAGGTTCACAAAATGTATTTAAGAGGCTGTCTAACATGAAAACAGCTCTATAAAAACTGCAGAGCACTTGCCACATTAGTTACTTAATTTACGTCAAGCAAATGTTTAGCAATAAGCGCTGTGCTCATTTTACGTAAAAGGCACTGAAATGCTAAGCTCTGCGCTTTTTTATTCACATTTCTACTCAAAGTTTTAATACGGAGCACAATGGGAACCTTGCCTCACAAAGATTTGATTTTCTCAATAAAGTTCTGATGGTGATCATGGTGATTAGTATACTTTTTCTACAATCCAAAGGTGTTTGTCAGAGTTAGCAATCTCTGTCCTCTGCTTTATTTTACCTCACCAAGTCTTTCTCTTTCTTTATGCTTTACAGTTGCTGTGCTCCTCCCAAAGAGAAATCAGTGAATCCTGCAAGATGAAAATGCTTGGAGTTCACACCCTCACCCTGCTATTAATGGCATTGTTGTGTTTAGACTTTATAAAATAAAAAAAAGAAAAATAACATAAATGGTCAGTTTTGAAATAAATGATGGTTATACTCAAGAGACTGGTGTTCATCACTGATATTTGTCTGTTTCTGATTGGGGTTTCATATGCCATGTGGCACAGAGGGCAGTGTATTCACGTCATTGGTCCCCTCTCCTGTCCGTGTGCTGTTTGCATTTACTCACCACATCTGCACTGGGTTTCTTCCTACATCTTCAAAGATGTCCACATGAGGTTAGTTGCCAAATTTGTTGAGAGTGAATGTGTGTGTGTGTGTGACATTTTGTCCAGGGCTGTTTCCTGCCTTGCACCCAGTGCTGCCATGATAGTTTCTTATTCCCCACAAAACCTTGAACTGGCTTGAACCAGTTTGAGAATGAAATGAGATCTTCCTCACAGCTCTTAACATTTATGTTCTAATAAATTCTTCTTAACAATCAGGCAAATGAGTCCTTTTATTTAAAATCATCTTTTGCTTCTTCTTTCAGCTGCTCCTGTTAGGGGTTGCCACAGCGGATCATCTTCTTCCATCTCTTTCTGTCCTCTCCATCTTGTTCTGTCACACCCATCACCTGCATGTCCTCCCTCACCACATCCGTAAACCATCCTTTAGGCCTTCCTCTTTTCCTCTTGCCTGACAGCTCTATCCTTAGCACTCTTCTCCCAATATACCCAGCATCTCTCCTCTGGAGATGTCCAAACCAATGCAATCTCGCCTCTCTGACTTTGTCTCCCAACCATCCAACCTGAGCTGACCCTCTAATGTCTTCATTCTTCGTCACACCCAATGCAAATCTTAACATCTTTAACTCTGCCACCTCCAGCTCTGTCTCCTGCTTTCTGGTCAGTGCCGCCATCTCCAGCCCATATAACATAGCTGGTCTCACTACCGTCCTGTAGACCTTCCCTTTCACTCTTTCTGATGCCTGTCTGATCACAAATCACTCCTGTCACTCTTCTCCACCCATTCCACTGTGCCTACACTCTCTTCTTCACTTCTCTTCCACAATCCCCGTTACTCTGTACTGTTGATCCCAAGTATTTAAACTCATCCACTTAACTCCTTGCATCCTCACCATTCCTCTGACCTCCCTCTCATTTACACACATGTATTCTGTCTTGTTCCTACTGACCTTCATTCCTCTCCTCTCCTCCTCATATCTCCACCTCTCCAGGGTCTCCTCAATCTGCAGATCACAATGTCATCAGTAAACATCATAGTCCACGGGGACTCCTGTCTAATCTCGTCTGTCATCCTGTCCATCACCATTGCAAATAAGAAAGGGCTCAGAGCCGATCCCTGATGTCATCCCACCTCCACCGTTATTTGAAGACATGATGAGGCTGATTAGGGGGTTATGGTTCTTGTCAGTTTGCACTAGTAGATATCAAGTGGATTTGTATGTACACTCATTGGGCACATTTTTAGGAGCATTATAATAATACTGAGTAGGACTTCCTTTTGCTCTCAACACAGCCTCAATTCTTCATGGCATGGATTCCACAAGATGCTGGAAATATTACTTTGCTATTCTGGTCCATATTAACTTGAATGAATCGTGCCATTTCTGCAGATTAGTCAGCTGCACATTTATGCTGCAGATCTCCCATTCTACCACATTCTAAAGATGGTCAATTGGATTCATCTCAGGTGACTGGGGAAGGCAACTGATGAACACTGAACTCATAGTCATGTTCATGAGTTTGAAATGACTTTACTTTGTGACAAGCTGGAAGTAACCAGAAGAAAATGGGTAAAGTGTAGCCATGAAGGGATTCATATGGTCAGCAACAACACTCAAATAGGCCGTGGCATTAAAGCAATGATTGATTGGTATTACCAAGCCCAAAGTGTGCCAACAGAACATTCCACCACACCGTTACATCACAAACACCAGTCTGGACTGACGCACAATAGGTTGGGTGCATGAATTCAAATCTGTCTGGCCATTCTCTTCTGATTTCCCTCATCAACAAGGTGCTTCTGTCCACAAAACTGATGTTCGTTGGGGGTTTTTTTGCCTGTCGCACTATTTTGATTAAACTCGAGACCAGGGGTTTCCAACCTTCCACCAAAGAGAGCTACTATTACAAAATGAAAATGGCCGAGAGCTCCTCAAGTTTTCTAACGTTTATTCTCATCGCTTATTTCAACCCAAACAAACTCAATAAGCTCGTTTTGCCTGAACATTTACAAAACGTTGGTGTCCAAACTCACATTTCGCATTAAAACATCACAAAAAAATATTTAGTTCACCTGCAAGTGCATTTTGTATGTCTGTATGCCTTTTCTACTGTATCTCACACTACTGAATTAAAACATGAATGCTGTCAAAACCAAACAATGCAATTCCAAATCCACAGATATGACTTATTCATTTGTCACTTTGTTCCATGTCACTGTGTCACTTTATTCACAGGTGTGATGTGTTGTTTAGTTAGTCAGATGACTGGCACTGAGGTGTCTGGTGGCGTGGAGCCACTGAGGTTCACTCTTATGGAGTCATTTCAGTGTTCGTCTGTCACTTTTGTTCTGAACTTTGATTTCATGACATTCATGTCAGACTCACAGAGGTATGGAGACCCAAACAAAGCAGACATTGTCAGAGTCCATTGGTGAAGATTCTTATAGTTATCTGGCTCTGCGAAGCTCCAGAAATGCTGAGAATGCAGTTGAGACTTTAACTGCACATTATTTTGAAGGTTTACTAATATATCATATATAAAATCCAATGTCCGTCTGTCTGTATGTATGTCTGTCCGCATTTCACGAGGGAACTACTTAACGGATTTAGATCGGGTTTTTTTCTATAATTTGCTTGAACATTCTGGTTGATTTTGCGACTTCTCTCATTTCACTTTGTGTCAGAGTTCACTTGCGGTTCGATTTATTTGTGCGAATCTGAGAAACACACAGTGGGCTGAAGGAAGGGGCCTTCCTCACTCATTCGCCAGCTTCGGGGTGTAACCTTAAGGCCTTGTTCACACGGGCGTTAAGTTTTTGGATAAACGAACTTGCTCTGAACGTCCTAGACGTTTATGTTGCATTTTGTGGTGGCGATCGATTGACTTCTACACCGGCGTTCGTTTGTCTCTATCTAACGCCAGCCTGCAGCCCAAATTGTAGTTTGTGTGTTAACCTGTGGAGGCAGTGTCGGGAACTGGATATGAAAGCCCTTGTCGTTTTATTTGAGGTGCCTCCTTTCAATATGGACCATTTTACTATGTTAGATATTAATCTTCTTCTTTTAAAAATACTCATAATATGGCGACGTAGGGAGAGAAAAAATCGCCGCCGCTACTGGGTTCATCCACTGACTGCACAACATCGGGTTAAAGGAAGTTTTTTTGTGCTTTATGAAGAAATGCGAAACTTTCCGCGCAAGTTTTTTAAATTACTGTCGGATGTCGGTTTCCACTTTTGATTGTCTGCTGCAGCTGGTGCAATGCCACATTGCACGGCGATCAACCAATATGCGACTTGGTGTTAGCCCCGAAGAGAGACTACTTGTCACTTTGAGGTAAGGAAACAGTAGTCGAGTGTGCGGCGCTTACACCGGTGTTATGCACTGAAATGCCCCCCCCTCAAGCCCCCCGGCTCCTCCAAAGCGTAAAATAAACGCGCAGAAAACGAACTAGAAGCGGTTTTCTTGCATTCGTTGGGTTTTGAACGCCAAGAAAAAGCTGCATGCAACGTTTTTTTGATGCCGTATAAACGCGCAGCGGACAAACGCCGTCACCAAAGCCCGTGTGAACACTCTCATTGACTCCTACGTGTAGAAAACACTTGCGCTTGATCCGCGCTCACGGACGCTTGACGCAAAAACGCCCGTGTGAACAAGGCCTAACTCTGCTTAGATAGCAAACAAGAAAACAATTGAATTCAACTTTGTTTTTTATATTTAAAATGAAGTGTTACTTAGGTCTTGATGAGTTTAAATCTGGATATTCTCTCAAGTGTATGCCACATTGAAAAGAGAGATTGCAATTCAGATTGTGGATTGTGTTAAAAGGATCGTGATGTGATTTTTTGGAAAGATTGCCCACCCCTAATTTAACTAATCAAGTTTTCAAATTTATGTAGGATATATTAACCCTTTGACGAGCTACTTGGAAAGGGGTGGCGATCCATCGGTAACTCGCTAGCGACGTGTTGGAGACCCCTGGTCTAGAGACTGCTGTGTGTGAAAATCCCAGGAGATCAGCAGTCACAGAAATGCTCAAACCAGCCCGTCTGGTACCACCAGTCATGCCACACATTTCTTCATATTCTGATGTCTCATGTGACAATTTACTGAAATTGTATGGATAAACATGGGTACGGAACCTTCCAGAAGGACAACCATCTCCGCAGCAATCCACCAATCAGGCCTGTATGGTAGAGTGGCCAGACGGAAGCCACTCCTTAGTAAAAGGCACATGGCAGCCCGCCTGGAGTTTGTCAAAAGGCACCTGAAGGACTCTCAGAACATGAGAAACAAAATTCTCTGGTCTGATGAGACAAAGATTGAACTCTTTGGTGTGAATGCCAGGCGTCACGTTTGGAGGAAACCAGGCACCGCTCATCACCAGGCCAATACCATCCCTACAGTGAAGCATAGTGGTGGCAGCATCATGCTGTGGGGATGTTTTTCAGCGGCAGGAACTGGGAGACTAGTCAGGATAAAGGGAAAGATGACTGCAGCAATGTACAGAGACATCCTGGATGAAAACCTGCTCCAGAGCTCTCTTGACCTCAGACTGGGGCGACGGTTCATCTTTCAGCAGGACAACGACCCTAAGCAGCCCTAACAGCCAAGATATCAAAGGAGTGGCTTCAGGACAACTCTGTGAATGTCCTTGAGTGGCCCAGCCAGAGCCCAGACTTGAATCCGATTGAACATCTCTGGTGAGATCTTAAAATGGCTGTGCACCGACGCTTCCCATCCAACCTGATGGAGCTTGAGAGGTGCTGCAAAGAGGAATGGGCGAAACTGGCCAAGGATAGGTGTGCCAAGCTTGTGGCATTATTTTCATTTATAAATATTTTTATTTTTAATAAATTTGCAAAAACCTCAAGTAAACTTTTTTCACGTTGTCATTATGGGATGTTGTGTGTAGATTTGTGAGGAAAAAAATGAATTTATTCTATTTTGGAATAAGGCTGTAACATAGCAAAATGTGGAAAAAGTGATGCGCTGTGAATACTTTCCGGATGTACTGTATATCACTGTATCTGAGTGGTGAACCACAGCAGCAGCTGATCGGAAAGAGAATTATCGGGATACACCATCAAGCACACGCTGCCTCAGCCACGGCAAAACGCTTCAGAGACTTTCCTGTATGGACCTCGCAGTTCAGAAACAGTTTTATCCCAAGAACTCTAAACGCCCTCAATCAGTCCATCAAGTGCTCTTTGTAGAACTGTCTGTACTTATAAGTACAATCACCTCACTGTAAACTTGCACGTCAGTTATAATATCGCACAACCTGCGCCACTTTATAAAGCGCGTATTTACATATACTCAGCAAGAAAAGAAACGTCCTCTGACTTTCAACTGTTTTTACTTTCAGTAAACTTAATGTGTAAATATTTGTATGAACACTAAAAGAGTCAACACCATAAGACATAAACTAAAAATGTTTCACAATGTGTCCCTGAATGAAGGGAGGCTCAAAATCAAAAGTACCAGTCAGTATCTGGTGTGGCCACCAGCTGCTTGAAGTACTGCAGTGCATCTCCTCCTCATGGACTGGACCAGATTTGTCAGTTTTTGCTGTGAGATGTTACCCCACTCTTCCACCAAGGCATCTGCAAGTTCCTGGACATTTGTGGGGAGAATGGCCCCAGCCATCGATCCAAATCGATCCCGCTCCAGGGTACAGGCCTCGGTGTAACGCTCATTCCTTCGACGATAAATACGAATCCGTCCATCACCTCTGGTGAGACAAAACCGTAACTCATCAGTGAAGAGCACTTTTTGCCACTCCTGTCTGGTCCAGCGAAGGTGGGTTTCTGCCCATAGGCGGCGTTGTTGCTGGTGATGTCTGGTAAGGACCTGCCTTCCAACAGGCCTACAAGCCCTCAGTCCAGCCTCTCTCAGCCTATTGCGGACAGTCTGAGCACTGATGGAGGGATTGTGTGTTCCTGGTGTGACTCGGGCAGTTGTTGTGGCCACCCTGTTCCTGTCACGCAGGTGTGATATTCGGATGTACCGATCCTGTGCAGGTGTTGTTACACGTGGTCTTCCACTGCGAGGATGATCAGCTGTCCTTCCTGTCTCCCTGTAGCGCTGTCTTAGGCGTCTCACAGTGCGGACATGGCAATTTATTGCCCTAGCCACATCAGCAGTCCTCATGCCTCCCTGCAGCATGCCTAATGCACGTTCACGCAGATGAGCAGGGACCCTGGGCATCTTTCTTTGGGTGTTTTTCACAGTCGGTAGACAAGTCTCTTTAGTGTCCTGCGTTTTTAGAACTGTGACCTTAAATGCCTACTTTCTGTAAGCTGTTAAGGTCTTAACGACCATTCCACAGGTGCATGTTAATTAATTGATAATGGTTAATTGAACATGCATGAGAAACATTGTTTAAAAACTTTACAATGAAGATCTGTAAAGTTATTTGGATTTTTAAAACATTATTGTTGAAATACACAGTCCTGAAAAAGGGACGTTTCTTTTTTTGCTGAGTATATAATGACGATATCATTTTTAAGATGAAATGCAGCAAAATATGTTGATTATATTATACAGATAAAACTAACTTCATTTAAATGATCTGTATTGTTAATAATTAAACATGTGAGGACACGGTGCCATAGTGCTAGCTAGTTCACAGATTGATCCTGATTGATTGCTGTATGCTGCAAGGGTAGATGGATAGAATAATTAAACACGTACTACGAAGATATTTCAATGTTCCTTAAAAGTTTTGAAGAATCGGCGCTCTAAGCTTACAGATCGTCTATTACAGAGCTGATTGTGTGGCGATTGGGTATTTGGAGAAAGAAAAGTAAGGACAGGAATTAGAGGTTAGTACGTTTGAAAGAGATTTAGACTTGATGAGGCCCTAAGCTATTTGAGACATGGGGCCCTTTATAAGTATATATGACAATTGCTCACTCGGACAATTTGTTTTGGGGGCCCCCAAGAAGGCGGGGGCCCTAAGCTATAGCTTGTGTAGCTTTTACGTAAATCCTGCACTGAGTACCTCCACCGTGTTCCCATGTTTAATAACATGCTTTCATTCCTATCATCATGAAAAAGATATCACGTATACATCTCAGTATTTTAATTATTCAGACAGCTGTAATATCCCGAATGTAATGGACTCTGTGTCCTGTCGGAGGAAGAGAAAGACGGTTTAAAAACCACGTAGTGATTCACACACATAGAGCACAAAGAAGATCAAATACAAAACGTAGCATTTAACGTGCTACTTTAGTTACGATGAGATTTGAGAAACTAGTAAATTAATCGATTTTAAGATAAAGTTTGTGATGTTCTACTTTAATGATAAAATAAACTACGTGATTAAAGTGGAAATTTCAAGATTAAAGTGGACATTTCCCGGTTTTTTTCCCCACTGTGTGCCTATTTTTTTTTCTCTGTACCCTAATAAGCTTTCATATGACACTCATATTGATTACATCTCGCCTGAAGAAGGGGCCTGAGTTGCCTCGAAAGCTTGCATATTGTAATCTTTTTAGTTAGCCAATAAAAGGTGTCATTTTGCTTGGCTTTTCTCTATATGACACTCAGACAGTGGGCTACGACTCGCCTTTTCACGGCGACTTTGATATGTGACTTCTTTTTTATTTCGGGTACTGTGTGACTTAGTGGAGTTGAGCTTTCGAATTTCTCCAACACTATGTCACTCGATCAACTTCCTTTTGTTGATTATACCACGGCTTATTTGAACAAATAGTATGTTTTTCCTTTAGCTCCACTTGGTATTCGCTGAAATTCTTACATTTTCCCCCGTGATTTTCCCATTGTCTTTTCTCAGAAGGCTGAGCTTAAGGGCGATTTATATTGATTTGCATATTCATAGAGGCGTAATTCTGGGAGGAGTTGGGGGCGGGACAGAAGGCGTGTGCACCAGCGCTACGTTTCATGCTGACCGGGATTTATGTAGCGGAAGAACGTGGAAGTTGGAGGACGCACAGATTCCTGCATCTGGATATTTCTGTGCGTAAGGACATTTGAGCTTTTGTAATTACGTCATGTTATTGTGTCAATTCTACACACGGCGTTATGCATGGGGCCCCAGGAGAGTGAGAGTGAGATTGATAGAGAGAGAGAGAGAGAGAGAGAGAAAGACAAAGTCAGTAATGACACACAGGCAGTGTGGTCTGGTGCTTAATGGAATCGACTCCAGAAGTCTTCATGTTTGATGCCTATTTGAGTACAATAATGAAGCGCAATATTTTATCATTTGGAATGAAATGGAAGAATTACATATTGTTGATAAACACTCTCCTTCCCTAATTACGCTGCAATTGAGGCACTTTTCACAAAAATCATTCACTCAGCAGAACAAAATCTAAAGGAGTGATTCCACTCAAATTTGTACTTTACAGTGCTGACAAGTATATAAACTGTCATTTTGGAGCTCGCTCATCTACATGTTCACATCCTAACAACAAACACACAAATAAACAGAAACCAATACAAAAACGTGAACAAAGCATAGCCTATGGTCTTCCGCTATAAAGATGGGTGATCTCTGCAAAATCTGTCAGAGGTCGATTCAGTGAAGAAGTGTGGATTTGCAGAAACACACCATTTGTAATACTAAGGAAACAAAAAAGTATTTTCCAACTGTTCACCTCCAATGGCTGTCCTAAACAAGGCTTACATAGCAGACGACACTCTTCCGTATCGCAGGAGTGTATCTGAAAGTGCAGTGCACAGCCTCTCCAAAACTGGCATCAAAGTAGTGCACAAACCTACAAACACTCTATGGACATTTTGTTTTAATGCCAAAAGCAAGAAATCTGCAGCAGAGACATAGAACGCTGTTTACCGTATATGTTGAATTTCATGCCTAGCAGTGTACATGAGACAAACATTAAACCTCTTACAACACATATACAGGAACATTGCAATGTTGTCAGAAGAAAGGACCAATGATCTCCACTATACACACGTACAAGTTCAACGAGAAACACGTTTAACTGGGACACGGTGCAAGTAAAATTCAGGGTAAATGCCAGAAGTGCAAACAGCAGGCGGAATCATGGCTCTCAAATGAAAATTCAATTAGCAGACATTTTGACATGAATCAAGCATATGCAGGCTTAAAAGGAAGAACATCCAAATAACTCATAATAACTATAACTTTATGACCAACACCCTCCAAAACCCACCTTATTAATCCCCTTTACACCTTCCTACACTCCCATCTATTATTTAATGCCTTTGATAACTGCATATGTAATCATTTTCCTCTGATGATGACACCTGGTAGGTTATTAAAGGCTTAGGAATACAAAACCATTTTAAGATATGTGATTCATTTCCTCCCTTTGTGGATTTCTAACTACAAATATCTGTGTTGGTGGTTTGTGTACTGTGTTGTGCTGTGGGGAGTGAAGGAAAAGCACTTCCTGACTGTAAATATAAGTGTGTGTTGTGTGCAAAACCTGTGCCTTGCCTGTCTGTGTCGGGGTTAGGGTGGCTGTACGTGCCTGGGCATCACTATATATCTATATCTTTGGTAGCTGCAGTGTGTGAAAAGTAGGTATTGTATAGAATGCCTAGGAAATCTACAGAATGAGTGATGGTTTGAGGCAAAGCATGAAATGTCTGTTACTTTAATATGGTATATACTTTTCTTAGGCATTATACAGAATCTATTATATAGTGCCTTTCATATCTATCTATCTATCTATCTATTTATTTATTTTATAGTGCCTTTCATATCTATCTATCTATCTATCTATCTATCTATCTATCTATCTATCTATCTATTATATAGTGCCTTTCATATCTATCTATCTATCTATCTATCTATCTATCTATCTATTATATAGTGCCTTTCATATCTATCTATCTATCTATCTATCTATCTATTATATAGTGCCTTTCATATCTATCTATCTATCTATCTATTATATAGTGCCTTTCATATCTATCTATCTATCTATCTATCTATCTATCTATCTATCTATCTATCTATCTATCTATCTATCTATTATATAGTGCCTTTCATATCTATCTATCTATCTATCTATCTATCTATCTATCTATCTATCTATTATATAGTGCCTTTCATATCTATCTATCTATCTATCTATCTATCTATCTATCTATAATACTGCGGTGGGCTAGCGCCCTGCCCGGGGTTTGTTTCCTGCCTTGCGCCCTGTGTTGGCTGGGATTGGCTCCAGCAGACCCCTGTGACCCTGTAGTTAAGATATAGCGGGTTGGATAATGGATGGATGGATGGAAGGCAGGCGGCACAGTGGCACAGTGAGTAGCGTTGCTGCCTCGCAGTTGGGAGGCCCGGGTTCACTTCCCGGGTCCTCCCTGTGTGGAGATTGCATGTTCTCCCCCTATCTGCATGGGTTTCCTCCCACAGGTTAGATGCATTGGCGATTCTAAATTGTCCCGTGTGTGCTTGGTGTGTGTGTGCGTGCCCTGCAGTGGGCTGGCACCCTGCCTGGGGTTTGTTTCCTGCCTTGCGCCCTGTGTTGGCTGGGATTGGCTCCAGCAGACCCCCATGACCCTGTAATTAGGATATAGTGGGTTGGATATTATATAATACTAGCCGTCCCCCGTGACTCCACCAGCTGTTAAACAGGACAGTGAGGAGGGCCCTGCCCGGCTCCGTACTCCTGATGTCACACTTGCCCCTTCCCGCAGCCTCTGTCTCAGGTTAGTGTAAATATAATGCTCCTGCAAGCAATCTATGATTCTTAGCGCAATGAGAGAAGTCACAAAATCAACTGGAATATTCAAGCAAATTATAGAAAAAAACCCGATCTAAATCTGTTAAGTAATTCTCTTGTTCACTAGCGAAGCGGAGGTAAGGAACACCCCAAGGCTGGCACATGAATAAGGAGGGTCCCGTCCCCCAAGGCCGCTGCATACCTCTCAGATTCACACAAATAAATTGGTACCGCAAGTGAACTATGAGAGAAGACGCAAAATCAACAGGAATGTTCAAGCAAATTATTGAAAACAAACCTAATCTAAATCAGTTAAGAAGTTCTCTCGTGAAAAGCGGACAGCCATACAGATAGACGCTGGATTATATATATATATAAAGATATATTTTATTATACAATAGCAATGACAGCATTAGTAGTAGTACTAGCAGCAGTCCTACTATTATTGTCATGTGTACAGCACAGAGAAAGTCTTCAAGATAAACAAAAATGTAGGAAAATACGGAATGTCATTTCAAAGATATACTCCGTGCCCCTTTTTGATACCACATGATCCCAGTTCCGGAAACTGTGGAAAATTTGCTGAGCTGCTTACAGTTGTCAGTTATTCAAAATATAAAAAATGGTTGTCTACTTGACATAGTGTCATGTACCTTTAGTGGCAGTTCCCGAAGGTGTGACAGAGTGCCACCACCACCATTTTAAATGCTGCCGAGCCTGCTTTTGAAGCTAGCATATAGTAAGCACAGGCCACCCTAAAATATGCTTAACTTACTATCACCCCCATAACTAAAGCTGACCTTCTAGAAAGTGAGGTCCAGCAAGGTCTAAGGACAAATGTCCAGTAGATGCAATGGTCTGAAACAGCAGTACAACTTCTCCATACTTACAGTTTATGAAAAGAGTTTGGGAGAACATTCATCTGCCAGAGAATTACCAAAAATGTAAGAGCATGTAGTCCATGCAAACTTCTGTGTTAAACATGCACTAATTTCCATCCATCCATCCATCCATTATCCAACCCGCTATATCCTAACTACAGGGTCACGGGGGTCTGCTGGAGCCAATCCCAGCCAGAAAAGAGCACCAGCCCACCGCAGGGGGAGAACATGCCAACTCCACGCAGGGAGGACCGGGGAAGCAAATCCGGGGCCCCTAACTGCAAGGGAGCAGCACTACCCACTGTGCCACCCTGCACTAACTTTGCTGTGTTAAATATCTCTCTCTTCTCATGTAAAATTCTATTTTGTTTCACAGTACAATACTAATCAAGCACCTAGGAATTGTAAAATGTGTGGATTCCAGAGTTTAATATTTAGGCATCAGTCAAGTCCAAAGAATAGCCTAGGGTAGGTGACGTGGACTGGAAGTAGTGATGGCGTCATTTTGGAAAAAACGATTGCTCCCCTCACAATTTACGATTGTAGTGCGTTTTCTTCTGACTACTGACTGACTGACTGTTGTGAGATATGCTCATTGCTGGCACCAGCGAAGTTGATTTAATCCAAATGAATTTTATTTATTTATTTATTTAAAAAGAACATCAAGGCTAACCCTAACCCTAACCCTAACCCAACATATCAGACAAACAATAACGAAAGGGTAAAAGAAACAGAAACACATAAGAGCTGAAGAGATTCATAATAAAAAGTACAAAGATAGTCAAGATATCATGCTGGGTTAAAGGCCAGGGAGTCAAAGTGTGTTTTTAAAATAAGATTTAAAGAGAGCAAGTGAAGGAGCCTGCCTAACATGCAACGGCAAATTGTTTCAGAGGTTTGGAGCTGCAACTGAAAGATCCCGATCACCTCGGAGTTTGCATCGTGTCTTAGGGACATCTGGTCTGCTGACCTAAGAGAGTGAGACGGTAGATAAGAGTGCAGCAGTTCTGACAGATAACATGGGGCACAACCATTAAAGGATTTAAAAACAAATACAAGAATCTTAACATGGATTCAAAAACAACATTTATTTCTATAGCATATTTTCATACAAATAATGTAGCTCAAAGTGCTTTACATGATGAAGAAAGAGAAAAAGGACAAATGAATAAATAAGAAAAATAAGACAGAACTCATTAAAATGGAATAATAGTAAGGTCCGATGGCTAGGGAGGACAGAAAAACAAAAAAAAACTCCACACGGCTGGAGAAAAAAATAAAATCTGCAGGGGTTCCAAGCCGCGAGACCACCCAGCTCCCTCTGGGCATTCTACCTAACATAAATGAAACAATCCTCTTTGTATTTAGGGTTCTCATGGAAGAACTTGATGATGACGGTCATTCTGGCCTTTAATCCATCACTGTAGGGACATCACGGTGCTTTGATTAGGTGGTGATGGTGCAGATCGCCACCACAGAAAAATGGAAAAAGAACAGAAGAGAGAGTAGGGGTCAGTATGGATTTTGGAGCCATGAATAGTAATGATAATTAATTGAATATACAGAGCATCAGGATTAAACTAAAATGAAGTTATGAGAAGGCCATGTTAAAGTAATGTGTTTTCAGCAGTGTTTTAAAGTGCTCTACTGTATCAGCCTGGTGAATTCCTATTGGCAGGCTATTCCAGATTTTAGGTGCATAACAGCAGAAGGCCGCCTCCTCACCACTTCTTTTAAGTTTTGTTCTTGGAATTCTAAGGAGACACTCATTTGAGGATCTGAGGTTACGATTTGGAATATAAGATGTTAGACACTCCGATATATAAGATGGAGCAGATTATTTAAGGCTTTATAAACCATAAGCAGTATTTTAAAGTCCATCCTGAATGACACAGGTAACCAGTGTAGTGACATCAAAACTGGAGAAATGTGTTCGGATTTTCTTTTCCCAGTTAGGATTCTAGCAGCTGCATTCTGCACTAGAAAATGAACTGGAAGCCAGTGAAGGGAAGCCAAAATCAGGGTAAATGTGCTCTTGCTTGCTTGAATTTTAAATCGCATATTCATCAGATCACTAGGAGAGCATTTCCTCACTTAAGAAACATAGCAAAAGTTAGACCTCTTATATCATTGAAAGATGCTGAGAAATTAATTAATGCTTTTGTTTTCAGTCGACTAGATTACTGTAATGCACTCCTCTCAGGACTACCCAAAAAAGACACAAATCACTTGCAACGAGTGCAGAATGCAGCTGCTAGAATCCTAACTAGTAAAAGAAAATCCGAGCATACCTGTGTCTTTCAGAATTGACTTTAAAATACTGCTTATGGTTTATAAAGCCTTAAATAATCTCGCTCCATCGTTTATATCGGAATGTCTGACACCTTATATTCCAAATCGTAACCTCAGATCCTCAAATGAGTGTCTGCTTAGAATTCCAAGAACAAAACTTAAAAGAAGTGGTGAGGCGGCCTTCTGCTGTTATGCACCTAAAATCTGGAATAGCCTGCCAGTAGGAATTCACCAGGCTGATACAGTAGAGCACTTTAAAACACTGCTGAATACACATTACTTTAACATGGCCTTCTCCTAACTTCACTTTAACTTAATCCTGGTACTCTGTATGTTCAATTTCCTCATAATAACTACTCATGGTGGCTCTAAAATCCGTACTGACCCCTACTCTCTCTTCTGTTTCTTTTTCTGGTTTCTTTGTGATGGCGGTCTGCGCCACCTCCACCTACTCAAAGCTTCATGATGCACCAACATTGATGGACTGAAAGCCAGAAGTCTACGTGACCATCATCATCAAGTCCTTCCGTGAGAACCCTAAATCCAAAGAGGACTGTTTCATTTATGTTAGGTAGGATGCCCAGAGGGGACTGGGTGGTCTCATGGTCTGGAATCCCTACAGATTTTATTTTTTTCTCCAGCCGTCTGGAGTTTTTTTTTTGTTTTTTCTGTCCACCCTGGCCATTGGACCTTACTCTTATTCTATGTTAATTAATGTTGACTTATTTTATTTTCTTACTGTGTCTTTTATTCTTCTATTCTTCATTATGTAAAGCACTTTGAGCTAAATTTTTTTTGTATGAAAATGTGCTATATAAATAAATGTTGTTGTTGTTGTGCCAGTTAAATATCGAGCAGTGGCATTTTGCACCAGCTGTAGGCGAGCAGTGGAGGCCTGGCTAATTCCAAAATGAAGCGCATTGCAGTAATCTAGACGAGAGGTTATAAAAGCAGGTATCACTGTTTCAACAGACTTGATTTCTGACAGCCGCCTCAACCGGAAAAAGCAGGATTTTACCACTGCGTCCACACGCCTATCAAGTTTTAAAGTGGAATCCATTTTCACACCTAGATTTGTGATCACGGATTTCTCAAATTGAGCAAAAGTGGAAAGGTTGATGCAGGGGGTCCCGCTGCTGCCATTGGTTTTAAATAGCATGACATCTGTCTTGTTCTGATTTAAATTTAGAAAATGTAATGCCATCCAACTCCTTATGTCAATAAGGCAATCAATCAGGGGCTGGACAGGGGCTTCTTTTATACATTGACTTTCACTTCGAATGCACGCACTTGTATAATGCATTTGCTCGTGCAGAGATCACTCTTCGCGAATATATACTTTGAAGCATAATGCAAGATGCCACATGATTAATGTACGCCAATCAGCACTAGCAGGTACAACATACTTACTTACCCAGTAAAACTGTATGTAAAGGAATAGATATTTTAAAACTGTGACTGACTTACACTTGAGAATGATTTTTTTTTTTTTTGTACTTGGCTAAATTGCTGGCCACAAACCCACCAGGTGGCATGTTCAAATCCCACCATTGCCTTTCTGGGTGATCCTGAGTGGGGCACTTACTGCCATCCATCCATTATCCAACCTGCTATATCCTAACTACAGGGTCACGGGGTTCTGCTGGAGCCAATCCCAGCCAACACAGGGAACAAATCCTGGGTTAGGGTGCCAGCCCACCGGGACAATTTAGGATCGCCAATGCATGTCTTTGGACTGTGGGAGGAAACCCACGCAGACATGGGGAGAACATGCAAACTCCACGCAGGGAGGACCCGGGAAGTGAACCTGAGTCACCTAACTGCGAAGCGGCAGCAGCACTACCCACTGTGCCACCGTGCCGCCCACCACTTACTGCCAGTATATTAACATTTAAAAACGCCTCCAAGGGAGAATAGCAGAATATTAAAGCAAGAGACTTTCAGTGAAAGGTACTACAGAAAAGGACAGACTGGCTGAGCTCATGTTCAGTTTTTGAATTTCTGTGTCTGTTGTTATTGTAACCAATGAGTGCGAGTCTAACATTTCAAACCATAAACCGTTTATTTGAAACACACTAACGTCTCTTATCTAGGTCTGTCAGAGATAAATGTGATGCTATGGTGTAACCTTTTCAACCACTGATCCGTTCCAGCGATTCTGAGATTAAAAGGAAGTTTCAGAAAGTTCTTTGTTCTAGTTTTAAATACATCCCTTAGCAATGCAACCTATGATTTACAGTATACTCCTCTGATTTACACGCACACAAGCTCGACCGGTCACTCATTTAAATGGGACTCAGTGCAAGTAAAATTCGAGGCTAAAACTAAAAGTGCCAGAGAACTGGCTGAAACGTGGCCATCTAAATAAAACGCCATTAACAGACATTTGGATATGAACCCAGCATAGGCAGGCTTGAAAACAACATGGAGATAATAAATAAGACTAATCATGGTCCTCTGATGGTGATTCCTGGTCGGAATCGAAAGCTTAGGAATAAAAACTGCTTTAAGATATGTGATTCATTTTCTCTCTTTGTGGATTTCCAGCTGCAAATATGCAAACTATATCACAAACCTTCGCTTCCATCTTCAAATATAATACGCTATGCGGCTGTTCATTTGTCTGTCCAGGATTTTAAACAACCTGTAGCTTGCAAACCGTTTGAACTATTGACCTGAAATGTAGTACACATATACTACGTGACCTCTACTACCCGCTTTCTGGATGATGATTGTCCTGCAAGGTTATTCATCTTTTTAGTTTTATTTTATTTTATTGCAGAATCGACTCTTGGAAGTGGCCAGCAGGGCGGTCGTGTGGCACCTGCGTATGGACGTCGTTCTCATTCCCTACCACCTTCACCATCACTTCCCCTACCTCTTCATATCTTACGTCATTCTTGAGGCAGATTGAAGACTTACATGCCAGCTTAAGTGAAAAATTAAAGAAAACTTACTAAGCTAATTGCAACACAAATACTGACTTAAATCAGTTTTAACGCGAAAAGATGGCGACAAAAGAAGAGAAAAAGTGGGCCACTAGGGTGGAGAAAACAAGAGCTGCTCAGAAAGCAGCAAGCACATCAACCTTTGAGCAAACGAATGTTAAACATACAGAGAAAGAGGAGGAAAACTGTAAGTCAAGTGTATTCATTGCACATTATCATACAGTGCACCATTAATGGTATGTCCATCCATCCATTATCCAACCCGCTATATCCTAACTACAGGGTTATGAGGGTCTGCTGGAGCCAATCCGAGCCAACACAGGGTGCAAGGCAGGAAACAAACCCAGGGCAGGGCGCCAGCCCACCGCAGGGCACACACTAGGGACAATTCAGAATCGCCAATGCACCTAACCTGCATGTCTTTGGACTGTGGGAGGAAACCAACACAGACACGGGGAGAACATGCAAACTCCACGCAGGGAGAACCCGGGAAGCGAACCCAGGTCTCCTTACTGCGAGGCAGTAGCGCTATCAATGGTATGTATCATTATATATAATCCGCTACTGTGGCTGTCCATTTGTCTCTCCAGGATTTGAAATCACCTGTAGCTCACGTGGGTTTCCTCCAACAGTCCAAAATCATGCAGGTTAGGTGCATTGGCGATCCTAAATTGTCGCTGGTATGTGCTTGGTGTGTGAGTGTGTGGGTCCTACACTGGGTTGGCGCCATGCCCAGGATTTGTTCCTGCCTTGCGCCCTGTGTTGGCTGGAATTGGCTCCAGCAGACTTCTGTGACCCTGTTTTAGGATATAGCAGGTTGAAGGATGATTGACTGATGGACTCACTATACTTTGTGACGCCTACTGTCCACTTTCGGGGTGACATTGATCTCCAAGATTATGTCTCTTTTTAAGTGCCAGTTTAAGTGAAAAATTAAAGAAAACGTGAAAAGAAGAGCTGCTCAGGAAGCAGTAAGCACATCAACCTGTGAGCAAACGAATGGTAAACGTACTGAGAGAGAAAGAGGATGAAAACTGTAAGTCAAGTGTATTCACTGCAGTGTGCTGTTACTGGTATAGATAGATAGATAGATAGATAGATAGATAGATAGATAGATAGATAGATAGATAGATAGATAGATAGATAGATAGATAGATAGATAGATGGGCGGCACGGTGGCGCAGTGGTAGCTGCTGCCTCGCAGTTAGGAGACCCGGGTTCGCTTCCTGGGTCCTCCCTGCGTGGAGTTTGCATGTTCTCCCCGTGTCTGTGTGGGTTTCCTCCCACAGTCCAAAGACATGCTGGTTAGGTGGATAGTTTGTTTGTTTGTTTGTTAGTTTGGATTCAGCTGGTAAGAAAATGGATGGATGGATAGATAGATAGATAGATAGATAGATAGAGGCACTATATAAGAGATAGATAGATAGATAGATAGATAGAGGCACTATATAAGCGATAGATAGATAGATAGATAGATAGATAGATAGATAGATAGATAGATAGAGGCACTATATAAGCGATAGATAGATAGATAGAGGCACTATATAAGAGACATTTCATGCTTTGCCTCAAACCATCACTCATTCTGTAGATTTCCTAGGCATTCTATACAATACCTACTTTCACACACTGCAGCTACCAAAGATATAGATATATAGTGATGCCCAGGCACGTACAGCCACCCTAACCCCGACACAGACAGTGTGACACAGACAGGCAAGGCACAGGTTTTGCACACAACACACACTTATATTTACAGTCAGGAAGTGCTTTTCTTTCGCTCCCCACAGCACAACACAGTACACAAACCACCAACACAGTCCCTTCTCTCAGCCAGTCCTCTACACAGGCTTTGTCCTTCCTCCTCCCGAAACTCTGGCTGTTGACTCCTGGCAACTGGCCCCTTTTCACAGGGCACCCGGAAGGACTCCAGGTGCCTTACGAGCTTCTACCAGCAGCACTTCTGGGTGTGGTGGAAGTGCTGCCAAATAGAGCCCCTAGAATATCTATGTGCCCCATGCCGGTGGCCACAGGCCCCAACAAGTTTTAGCTTCTTTGCTCATGACCCTTGGCCCCGGTGGAAACCAAGGGGGCTGCCGTCTGTTGGTCCGGGAGAGAAGCTGTCCTGGAAATACTCTTTCCCCCTGTCCTTCCATAATCAGGCTGTCCACCACCATATATATATATATATACACGTACACATTCATGGCTTCTCAGTATTATCTGCCTGCCCAGTCACATCTTACTATATGCACACATACATATATAAGTGCCCACCGTAATGTTGGGTTTGACAAAGACATGACTAAAGTGCACATTGCAAATTTTAATTTAAGGGTATTTGCACGCATTTGGGTCACACCATGTAGAAATAACAACACTTTTTCTACATGATCCCCCCATTTTAGGTCACCATAATGTTTGGGACACAGCGATGGAAGGTCTATTAAAGCCGTCATATTTAGTTCTTTGTCATATATCCCTTGTTCAATGACTGCTTGATTCATAGACGTCACCAGGTGCTAAGGATCTTCTCTGGTGTTGTTCTGCCAAGCCTCTAATGCGGTCATCTTCAGATCCCGCATTTTTTTGGGACTTGTCCCCTTATGTTTTCTCTTCAGCACGTGGAAGGCCTACTCATTTGGATTTAAATCAGGTGACCGTCTTGGCCATTCAAGAATTTTCCATTTTTTAGCTATGAAAAACTGTGTTGCCTTAGTACAATGTTCAGATCATTATCTTGTTGTAGGATAAAGCACCGTCCAGTGAGTCATGGAGGTGGGGATGTTATGGATTAGGCATGTATGCCCGTCACTGATACTGGCACACTTACCTTCATTGATGATGGAACTGGTGACGGCAGACGCACAGTAAATTCTGAGGTGTACAGAAACATCTGATCTGCTCAAGTTCCAGTGAGGTCTTCCTTGGCCTACCAGTCCCTTTGTGATTACTGAGCCCTCCAGTGTGTTCTTTCTTCTTCATGATACTCCAGACAGTTGATTAAGGTCATCCTAAGGCTTTACTGATATCTCAAATGGTTTTATTCTTATTTTTCAACCTCATTGTGGTTTCTTTGACTTTCATTGGCACAGCTCTTGTCCTCATGTTGAACAATGGCAACTAAAGACTCCAACGGTTAGAAGTAAGCTGAGGTATCTGATGAAGCCGTAGAGCACACATGAGCAATTCTAAACACCAATTGTCAAAAACGTTATGGTGCCCTAAAATGGGGGGACCATATAAGAAAAAGTGTCATTTCTACATGGCGTGACCAAAATGTACGCAAATACCATTAAATGTAGTGTGTACTTTAATCACACCTGAATTGTTTGGACTGTAAATCAAGGAAACGTGTGTGTTTGTCTTAAACATTATGGAGGGCACTGTAAACTTACCTTGCCTAAATTACTAGCAGCTGAATTATCCTTCTATAAATGGTAGACACATTGTTCTAGCATTCTTTTGCTATCTTTTTCTTATTAATTCCAGTTTTAAGTTTTGCATGGTACATGGGTCTTAAAATGTGTTGATGGACAATTGATGTATAGGTTGTATGATGATGTGGTGGTTAGCGCTGCTGATCCTCACAATTCTAGGGACTTGTGTTAAAGTGTGCACATTCTCCCATTGTCTTCCTGAGTACTCCATGTACTGTACTTTACATCCCAAAGATCTACATATCACATAAGGCTGGCAAATGACTGAGTTCGTCTTGCAACCCCAAACTGGATTAAGCAGGTCCTGTACTGGAAGCAATGATGAGTTAGTGGTCTGCATGTAAACTGGTGTCCTATGCAGTGCTGGTTAACTGATGCTTCAAGAATTGGTCCTCTTACGGGAAACGTGCGTTGAGAAAATTAATAGGTGGATAATTAACCTATATGAAAAAAAAATCACAAAATAACTACTGCGGTGGGCTGGCGCCCTGTCCAGGTACTCCGGTTTCCTCCCACAGTCCAAAGACATGCAGGTTGGGTGCACTGGCGATTCTAAATTGGCCCTAGTGTGTGCTTGGTGTCTGTGTGCGTGCCCTGCAGTGGGCTGGCACCCTGCCCGGGGTTTGTTTCCAGCCTTGTGCCCTGTGTTGCCTGGGATTGGCTCCAGCAGACCCCCGTGACCCTGTAGTTAGGATATAGCAGGTTGGACAATGGATGGATGGACAAAATAACTAAATAGAAATAGAAAATCAAACAAATTAAAAATGAAGGAGTTGCAACAGCAAATGGAGCACAACACTCCTGGTTGGACTGCCCCAAGTTGGAATTAGGGCTGCTTTTGTAAACACTGAAAAAAATCCTTCAGCAGCCGTTGAGCCTCAGGTTTCATCTTATCAGTGCTCTTGCATCTGCGTAAGTTTGATTTTAACGTTGAAAAAGAGGCGTGTTTCGAAATCCATTTCCCTCCTCTTCTGGTGAGGCTTCAGGGGTATTAATGATGGAGGAACTTAACTGCGGCAGACAGAATCGATTCCCCTTCAGCAAGCACCATGATGAAAATAACGACGGTTGTCCTTGTGCTGATATCTCTGGCGGCTTTTATGAGTAAGTCTGCTTCTCCATGTCTTTATGGCGCATAGTGGAACAGTCTATCTAGATAGACTAGAATAGTCTACACACAACTATTCAGGTCTTCTGGAGGGCTGTGTCGCTGGCAGCCATCTCTAAACTGCAGCAAATGTTGGGTTGCTTATTTTCGTGTAGGGAGTTGGGTTTGGGTGTGAAATGTTTGACCAGACGATGGGACTAAACAGGACACCTTCCATTAATTAACCTTTTACATTCTCTCATGCTGCATCTGTATTTCTCCTCCCCAGCTGAACAACAACTTCACGTAGAGGCAATCAATTGCCGAGGATACTATCAAGGAGAATGCAAGCCACAGTGTAACGCTGGCGAAGAAGACTATGGGCAACAGTCTTGCCAGGAGAGTTACCGGTAAGTGAGAATGAACTGATTCAATGAGAAAAGAATATTTCAAGGTTATTGATGTCATTTTGTATCTCACACGCTTGCTTTTACCAACAAATACACACAGACTGTAAACTTAAACTCCTCCAATCACTTTCTGATTTGCTTACTAACATCAGGATCATGGAGGGACTGTAGCCTATGCTGGCAGCAGTGGACACAAGGCAGGAAGCATCCCTTTACAGGATGCCATTTCTTCATGGGGCACATTCACACACACACTATAATAATATGTATATTTTAGATTTAGCAAGTGAAGTGGAATAAACAAACACAGACATGATGAGACCACTCAAACTCCGCACATGTAGGCACAAACAAGGTCAGAATTTTAATGAAGGACTCTTAGCTTCTATGCCATCCCATATACATTTATATACACATGGAAGATGTCCCATTTTATAATACACATGTGCATCTATGTGTCCATATACTTGCATGTGAGTGTGTACCAAGTTTCATCAATATACAGTAAACGTCATAAAGCTGTGCTCGAATCCCCAGGTTGGTCATTAAGCTGTTTTTTAGGGTATTCCTGTTTTATTACCACTTACCCAAAGAAATATGTTTCAGTTTATTCTTTCTTTTCCTTCAGCTGCTCCCATTAGGGGTCGCCACAGCTGATCTTCCTCTTCCATATCTTTCTGTCCTCGTCATCTTGTTCTGTCACACCCATCACCTGCATGTCCTCTGTCACCACATCCATGAACCTTCTCTTAGGCCTTCCTCTTTTCCTCTTCCCTGGCAGCTCCAATCTTAACATCCTTCTCCCAATATACCCAGCATCTCTCCTCTGCACATGTCCAGACCAACACAATCTCACCTCTCTGACTTTGTCTCCCAACCGTTCAACCTGAGCAGACCCTCTTTTGCATGTTGCCGGGGTCTGCTGGAGCCAATTCCACCCAACACAGGGCACAAGGCAGGAACAAGTCCCGGGCAGGGTGCCAGCCCACCGCAGGGCACACACACTCCTCTGCCAACATCTACACTGACTATTTGTTTTTGGAGGAAATAGAGGCATGGATGAGGCTCAACTTCCTTCAGCTGATCTAAAACGGAAGCCATTTTAGTTGGCACACCACACCATCTTCGTTCTTCTACCATCACCAGTATCACTTTTTCTGGTCAAAACATTCCTCTTTCTACATTTGTTACCAATTTGGTTGTTAAAATGGACTCTCAACTCACTTTTGACACCCACATTAAACATCTCTGTAAGTCATCTTTTTACCATCTCAGGAACATTGCTAAACTTCGTCCAACACTTACCCTGGCAGATGCAGAGAGGCTTGTCCGTGCCTTTGTCTCGTCCAGGCTTGATTACTGTAATGCGCTCCTCATTGGGATTCCTGGCAAGAGTATCCAGAGAATCCAGTGCATTCAGAACAGCCAGGATCCTGATGAGGGCGCGTAAGCTTAGCCACATCACTCCTATCTTGAAAACCCTTCACTGGCTCCCTGTACCACTTAGAATTGAGTACAAGGTTTCCCTCCTTACCCATCAGGGCATCTATGGATCTGCTCCCCTGTATCTACAGGAACTCTTTATCCTTCATACTTCCTCACGCAGCCTCCGCTCTGTGCATACTAACATTCTTCAAGTTCCCAGAGCTAAGCTTAGCAGTATGGGTGATTCTTCGGTGGCACTTAGGCTGTGGAATTCTCTCCCTGATTACCTGAGAGCCCCACAGTCGACTGATGCTTTTAAATGAAACCTAAAAACGTATCTTTTTAGGAAGGCATTTTGTTAAATTATTTCTATAGATTATCTTGTTTGTTAATTTTATTCTTATTTTGCAGCACTTTGAGATTGTTAAATATAAAGCGCAATATAAATACAATTTTTTTACAACAACATTTATTTATATAGCACATTTTCATACAAACAGTAGCTCAAAGTGCTTTACATATTAAAGAATAGAAAAATGAAAGACACGATTATAAGACAAAATAAATCAACATTAATTAACATCGAATAGGAGTAAGGTTCAATGGCCAGGGGGGACAGAAAAAACAAAAAAACTCCAGACGGCTGGAGAAAAAATAAAATCTGTAGGGATTCCAGACCATGAGACCACCCAGTCCCCTCTGGACAATCTACCTAACATAAATGAAACAGTCCTCTTTGGATTTAGGGTTCTCACGGAAGGACTTGATGATGATGATGGTCACGTAGACTTCTGGCTTTCAGTCCATCATTGTTGGAGCATCATGAAGCTTTGAGTAGGTGGAGGTGGCGCAGGCTGCCACCACAAAGAAACCGGAAAAAGAAACGGAAGAGAGTAGGGTCAGTACGGATTTTAGAGCCACTCTTTGGATTTAGGGTTCTCACGGAAGGACTTGATGATGATGATGATGATGGTCACGTAGACTTCTTTTATTATTATTATTATTATTATTATTATTATTATTATTATTCACACACCTAGCACGCACTAGGGACAATTTTAGAATTGCCAATGCACCTAACCTGCACATCTTTGGGCTGTGGGAGGAAACCCACGCAGACACAGGGAGAACATGCAAACTCCATGCAGGGAGGACCCGGGAAGTGAACCCAGGTCTCCTAACTGCGAGGCAGCAGCGCCACCATGTCGCATTTATTTATATATATATATATATATATAGGGTGAGTCAAAATTATGTTAACACTAATGGTACTACTATGTCTATACTTGTAGACAATTTATGTGCCACATATGGTGCATGTATTGAACATGATGGCGAACAGGTTCAGACATTCCTGTAAATCATCTTGCACACATGAATTACGTTTTGTGAATAAATTGATTCCGCCATTCAAATGTTAACAGAATTTTGACTCCCCCTAATTAAAAACAGCATCAACCCCTGTGGTATGCCACTCTTAGCATCAGCCAATTGTGATAAAGTTCCTTGCACCGTAAACTTCTGCTTTCTGTGTGTGAGCCAATTTTGCATCCATCTACAAACATCGCCCTGAACTCCCACTTCTTTTAGTTTGATGCCCAACCTCTCATGTGGCATCTTATTATCAAATGCTTTCTTAAAGTCCAGATAAATAATATCATCTGCTCCACGCTGGTCATATCCCTTTGTTGCTTCCTCAAAGATTCCAGCATGTTTGTAAAACACAACCTCCCTCTTCTGAACCCATGCTGACTCCCCCACAGTCCCAAGAGATGTGGTCAGGCTGAAAAGCCCCTGTGTGAGGAGTGAGTGAGTGGGTGTGCGTGTGAGTGTGAGCATGTGTTCTTTGTGATGGACTGGCATCCCAGCCAGGGCTGGTTTTTGTTGTGGATATGATGTTGCTAGACTGGAAAACTCACATTCAATTGGACGAATCTGTAAAACATGATGCTTACTTAGAAAACTTTTGATTCATGGTAATCCCAATCCTCAAATCTACTGTGAATATATATCAATCTACTCTCTATATATGAAATCCTAAGCCTAAAAGTGCAATGATTTTGTGCAGCGCTTTTATGTGACATTTTGATGTCATTTTTTTGTCTCACTTTAAATCAGGCTTATTTTAAAACCTACATGTATATGTTTGGTATCATTCTTTTCAGAATTTATCAAACTTTAATGTGATGTTGTTAGATTTTCACATTCTTATTATGTTTTTAAGTTATAAAATAAAAAATATCAAGAGCTGACATCCCGCGAGACAAGACTTTGTGCCAAGAGATTTAACCACACCCGGGGCTGGAAATAAAAGACAAAGAGTAGGACAGCTGCTGTACAGGCTTTTAAATGTTAAGATGCAGATCACACGGCATGGCAGCAGCAGCAGGCAATCCAGCAGCTGATCGAGCAAAGAGGAGGTTAAAAAAAAAACTGTATTTGTGCCCCATTGTATCATCATTAAAGAGGGGGTTTTGGAGGAGCAACCGCGTCTCTTTGGGGTGCGTTCAGCCCCCTCTTAACAATCCAAGCAGCAGAGATGTGAAATGGCCTGGGGGGTTGGCAAGCAAAGCGAGCAGGGGGTGAACCCCCTAGTACAGGGGTCCTCAATCACGGTGGTCCTGAAGAGCCGCAGTGGCTGCAGGTTTTTACTCCAACCCAGTTGCTTAATAAAAAGCACTTATTGCTAAAGTAACACTTCTGCTTCACTTTAGTGATTTTGAGCCCTTATTGCTTCATTTTGTCTTAAACAGCTATTTTAATTGCTCCTTATTATCAATAACATGCAAATGACAAGAGAGAGCAGCATTTCTCCATTTAGCTTATTTACATTTACACCTGTGTGTATTTATCTGCACTATTGGGTTTAATTAAATACTTGGAAGAAAAATGAAGAGAAAAAAGTGAAGGACTGAGAATTACTCGTCCATTTTAGCCTTCAAATCATTTGCATGATAGAAAGGGAAAGAAAATCTAGGATATGAGAATGAGCTGACATAGCAGAGTTAATTTAATTTCATAGCTTGTTAGTGCTTTATTGGCAAGAATTGCTTTCTAATTAAGCAACCAGGTCAGAACAAAAACCTGCAGCCACTGCGGTTCTCCAGGACTGGGATTGAGGACCCCTGCCCTAGTATATATACTGTATATAGATATACAGTGCCCTCCACTATTACTGGCACCCCTTGTAAAAATGAGTAAGAAGGGTTAGAAAAAAAATCACTGCTTGCTGAAAGTTCCTATACACGCCAGTCTGCTCAACAATGTTCAGTTTAAATGGGAAGCATGCTTCAGTTACATTGTTTCACATTAATTTCCAAGGGTACCAACAATTGTGGCACATGTGTTTTTGTTAAAAATATGTATTTCTTGATGAGGGCTTTGTTTTTCTTTGAATGAACTTGTTTCAATTAAAAGTCAGAAGTTGATGTGATTTTTTGTAACCCTTCTTACTCATTTTTACAAGGGGTGCCAATAATAGTGGAGGGCACTGTATATATATACTGTACAAAGTAGATATCCACACTGGTTTTTATTGACTCTCTTTCTCTCTCTGCTCTGTTTTAGGTGCTGTGTTCCTCCAAAAATGAAGGTCCATGCATAATGTCTGCTTCAGATCCTTGTAGAGTTGGCTTACCTACGGTGACTGTCATTAATTCTTAATTCTGTAATACTTGCTATATGCAATATGTAAAGTTTAGAACAAATAAATACCCTGTTTTGTACTACATAAAAAAATTGTCTGGACTTTTTCTAATAATCAAAAAGAATGCAAAAAAACTTTTAATAAATGGATGCCATTCAGTCCACTATGCTCATTTGGTAAACTGATACATAAGTAGTCCCACTATCCCTTCTTTATTCTTTTCTGTCAAGGTTTTACTAGATCATCCTTATGAGTCGGCAGTTTGTTCTAGAATGCCATAAAAATGTTTTGGGAATGTATGCTACCTGGTTTCCATCCTAAGTGTCCTCCCCTTTAGTCTCCGGCAAGTACTCCCGTATACACAATTCACAGTTTTAGTTAAGAATTCCACTATTGATGCTTTATGAATTTCATATAAAACTATCCACACAGCATGACAACATAAGATAATAAAAAAGCTGAAAACAATTCAGTAGAGAGTTGGATCGTCGTCCATCCATCCATCCTTTTTCTGACGCTTTTTCAGGTAACAGTCAAGGGGATATCCCTCTACCTCATGACTTCCTCAAACTCCCCTGGAGAAATACCAAGGCATTCCCAGGCCAGCTAAGACCATAATCTCTCCAGCGTGTCCCCGGTCTCAACACACACAAGGTGGCCTCCAAGTGGGACATGCTCAAAAACCTCACCCAGGGTAGCATACAGGGGTCATCATAATCAGATGCCTGAACCACATGCTCCTTTAGATTAAGAGTAGCAGTGGCTCTACTTTGAGGTTCTCCCAAATGTCTCTGCTCTCTCTAAGGATGACACCCCAAGAAGGAAGCTCACTGTCGCCATTCTTATAGGCACCTCCCAAAGCTTCTGGCCATAGGTGAGAGTGGGAATGTAATCTGACTGGCAAACTGAGAACTTTGACTATCAACTCAGCTCTCTCTCCATCAAAACTAACTGCTACAATGTTCACATGTTCTGATCCCCATGTCGATTTTCCTGCTCCACTCTTCTTTCACTCATGAACAAGACCTCAAGGTACTTAAATTTCTCCACCTTGTTCCTGACCTGGAGTTGCACCCTACCCTTTTCCTAATGAGGGCCATGACCTCGGACTTGGAGGTGCTGATCCTCATGCTGACCGCTTCACACTCTGCTGCAAAGTGCTCCAGTGTGTGTCTGAGGTCACATCCAAATGAAGCCAACAGGACCACATCATCAGCAAAAAGCAGAGATGTGATCCTGACGAGGCTACTGAACTGAATACCCTCCATTCCATGGCTGCACCTAGAAATTCTGTCCACAAACATTATGACCAGAATCGATGACTGAGGGCAGCCCTGGTAAAGTCCCAAACCTACCAAGAATGAGTACAACTTATGCAAACAATACAAACCAAGCTTTGCTCTGGGACCAAATAACCCCCAAACAGCTGGCCCAGTACCCAATACTCCCAAAATAACCCCCACAGGACACCCCCAGCTAGGGATGTAGTCAAATGCCTATTCCAAGTCCACAAAACACATGTAGATTGGTCAGGCCTACTCATGTGTACCCTCCAGAATCCTTATGAGGCTAAAAAGTTGGTTCGATGTTGCACAGCTGGGACAGAATCCACATTGTTTCTCGTGAATCCCAAGTTCAGTCACCAGTTGGACACTCTCTTCCAGTACCCTGGCACAGGGGAGGCTGTAGAGTGTGATTCCTTAAACCTTAAATATCGGGACCACCACCACCTCAATTTGCCAATCCAGAGGCACCCTGAAGAGACGTGTCAGCCAAGGCAGCCCAACATCATCCAGAGTCTTCAAGAACTCTGAGCAGCAAACATCACCCACTCCTGGGGTCCCATAACGAAGGAGTATTTTTTTAACCACCTCAACAATCTCAACTCACGAATGTCTCAAAAACACAGAAATAAACTGATTGCAATTTGAACGTTTGCTAGCAGCAACACAAGTTTATCTTAGTGCTTCCCAAGTTCTAATGTTCATTTTACTCATATTTACAGTATCGAGCACGGCTGCCTCATAGATCCAGGTACCTATGTTCTGTTCCTGACATGGCCGCGGACTTATGTGGAGTTTGCAAGTTCTCCGACGTCCATGTGAGATTTGTTGTAATTCACAAATTTTCTCAATGTTACACAGTATATTAATTGTTGAATCTCAACTGGATCTCTATGAGTCATTGTGTTTGTGATGGTGAATGGTGAACTTTTCAGGTTTTGTTCCTACCGTGTATCCAATGCTACCAAGATAAGTTCTGGCTTCAAATGCGAACACGTTGATAAAGACAGAGCTCTTCAGAGCCTCATAGTATAATGGATCTGTACTTACCTCTACTTTCTCTTCTGTTTCCTTTTCCAGTGTCCTTTTGGTGGTGGCTTGCGCCGCCACCACCACCTACTCAAAGCATCATGATGCTCCAACATTGATGGACTGAAAGCCAGAAGTCTACATGACCATCATCATCAAGCCCTTCCGTGAGAACCCTAAATCCAAAGAGGACTGTTTCATTTTATGTTAGGTAGAATACCCAGAGGGGACTGGGCGGTCTCATGGTCTGGAATCCCTACAGATTTTATTTTTTTCTCCAGCCGTCTGGAGTTTTATTTTTTTGTTTTTTCTGTCCATCAGACCATACTCCTTTTCTGTTAACTAATGTTGTCTTATTTTATTTTCTTATTTTGTCTTTTATTTTTCTTTTCTTTATTATGTAAAGCACTTTGAGCTACTTTTTGTATGAAAATGTGCTATATAAATAAATGTTGTTGTTGTTGTTGTTGTTGTGGAGCGCTTATTGAAAATAAACTTTGATTATTTTACAGTCCCTCCCTTTCAAAGATCCAAGAGGACAATAGGGAAAAAGATCTCTCACTCAACATATCAGAAAAGGAGTGGAAGGTAGCAATGCAGAGAATTCACTCGAGCTCCATATGCACAAAGCATACAATTATTCAACTCAAAATTATATATCTGTCTCACTTAAAACTGTCCAAAGTGTTTCCAGGGCAAGACCCAACCTGCGAACGCTGCAATCAAGCTCCACCCTCACTGGGTCACATGTTTTGGGCCTGCGCCATATTAACATCATTCTGGATCAAAATCTTTCAATGCATTTCAGGCAGCCTTGGTGTCACAATCCCTCCTAACCCACTAACAGCTGCGTTTGGTGTTCTTCCAGATGGGTTTAAAGTGGAGAAGGACAAACAAACTGATTGAATTCACTATAGGGTGGTCCAGATCTAATTATGCAATTTTCATTACGCTATAACTTATGAAGTTTATTACATAGAAAATCCCGGACCATCGAGAAGTGTGTGAACTGATGACATTACGGATCGTCTTTGCGCCAAACTGGAATCGTCCCCGCATAAATCAGAGTCATCCAGATGATCTGGATCTGCATAATTAGATCTGGACCACCCTGTACACTTTTGGCACACGGACTTATTTTGCTAAATTGGAACAATCCTAACTCTCCCCTTTTAAGTCAGTGGGTAACTGATGTTTTATACTATTTGAAATTGGAAAAAATCAAATTCTCAGTTAGAGGATCGGTACAGAACTTTTTCAAAATCTGGCAGGATCTAATCAATAATATTTTAGAATAAGAAGAAGTAATTCTCTCCGCATTTCTTTTTCTTCTCCATTCATCTCTATTTCCCTATTAAACTCATCAATTTAGGTATGTTTACAAGCTTTAAGCTTTACTCCGTTGGCCATGCTCTCTTTCTCAGGGGTGGGGCTCAATTTTTTTTCAATCCTATTTTTTGTAAAATTTGATTTGTTTGTATAGAATGATTACAATAAAATTAATAAAATTTTAAAAAATAAATAAATAAATAAACTTTGTATTTTATGAAGACCTGGTGCCCTTATATCTAGCTAGGGTTTGATGGTAAAATCCCACTGTAGAGGACAATTCTGAAAGTGTTCTTTGGGACTTGCATGCTTTTGGACTTTTTGTTCATAATATATCCAAACTGTATAAGTTATGTTCAGCTAGGGTTGCCGGACGTCCCTTATATATGGGACATGTCCCATATTTGATCATTTTGTCCCCTGTTCTGTACTGACCTTTTAGAGACACCCACATGTTCATTTTCAAATTTCGTAATAAAAATTTATTTTTACTACCTTCTTACGGTACTTAGTTGTAACTTTATAAGTAATTATACTTTCTTTTCTCAGATTCTCTTGATGAAAATAACCCAAATGTAACGAGGACACGAGTGTTTGCTGCCTCTCTGCGCCTTGTTCAGTTGCTATGGTTGGCTGAGGACGGCGACTCTCTGACCGTTTTGCTCTCCAGCCGCGCTGCTGTGCAGTTCAGGATCAGCATTGCAACATACAGTGACTGTCGACAAAGTGTGTTGGTACTACAGAGGAACCTCGGATCACGACCGTAATTCACTCCAAAACTCTGGTCATAACCCGATTTGGTCGTGACCAGAAGTAACTTTCCCCATAGGATTGTATGTAAATACAATTAATCCGTTCCAGACCGTACGAACTGTATGTAAATATATTTTTTTTAAAGATTTTTAAGCACAAATATAGTTAAATATACCATAGAATGCACAGCGTAATAGTAAACTAAATGTAAAAACATTGAATAACACCGAGAAAACCTTGAACAACAGAGAAAACTAACATTGTAAGAGTTTGCACTGTAGCGCTATGAACCACTCGCTAAAAACACTTTTTTAATGAGTTTTAAGCACAGGGGAAAAAAAATGAACATTTGAAAAATCTGTAATTTAATAAACCACCAAGAAAAGTAACATTGCAACAATACACTCTATGAACTGATAGCTGTAAACAGAAGTGAAGTGGAGGTTAAAATCCAATAGAAAAAAGTCTTCATTAAATACAACGAGGTTTAAAACAATGCTCGAAGCAGTCTCTTTAAAAACAAGCCCGGTGCATTCTTTAACTGTCTTCTCGGCCTTATGCGGCCAGCACTTTCTCTTTCTCACTCACGTGTGTGCTTGTGTGTCTCTCTTGTGTGAGGGAGAGACTGAACACGTGTGGAAATCATCAGTGCGCACAAAGCGAAAGGGAAACTGGCTTGTTCGTATACCGAGTGTGTGGTCGTGAACAGATGCAAAAGTTTGGTGAACTTTTTGGTCATAACCCGATTTGTACGTGTTCAGAGATGTTTGTGAACCGAGGTTCCACTGTACTTGTTACTTAACTGCCTGTATTAAATAATAATATTTCTCTGTTGTCTTTATTAAATAAATATTTTCAAATTATTTTTTTTAGCTTGTATTAAATATTTTTCAAATGATTTTACCTTTGTTTTCCTCATACTCCATTAAAATCCTTGCTTTATGTTTTTAACTTATGTCTCTACTTTAATATAATATATTGGTTTGGGTGTGTAGGGGCATGTATAAATTTATATATATAGTAATATAGAGATTGATTTTAAGAGGGTCCCGTATTTCTAATTTTCTAATCTGGCAACCCTATGTTCAGCAGAAGTATCTGTTAGATAAATAAATGCGAAGGAGCACAACCGGCGTAGTTCAATTACAAAGAGTTGTAGTTCACAGCTTGTCCTCTAGAGAGCAGCAAAGGAACACAGGAAGGCTAAGACTGCTTTTAATAATGAGAATACAGTACTAGCCATCTGATTATCCACAATAGGCTGCAGAGAGCAGGAGAATGTTCTGCAATGTACAACGTTGCCCGAATATCACCAGAGTTAACTGTAATTTTTCACAATAAAATTCTGTATTGAAAAGGGTATTGTGCAGTCACAGCAGGTAAACCATCTTCCGTCATAAGACAGCAAATTACTGTAAAGTTGTATTTGGACTGGGGCAGGAGCATTGTTGGGCATTTTTAGTTTGTGTATTTTAATTGAATTTCACTTATATGTGGTAAATGACAGGTATAAGTCAAAATTTGGCTACAGGGACACTGATAAAAACGTGTTTTATATTAAACAAATATCAGAAAGTTTTCATTCATATAGAGAACTAAGTGACCAAATAGTTTTCTCTTTAGGGTGAGCTGAGTTTTTCTTCGTTTTCTTTACTTATTATAATGCTAATTATTTTTTGATTATTGATTAATAAAGTTCAATTTAAAACTCAAAACTATTTCTTTTTTCTTTCTTGACTGTGTTTCCTTTTGTCATTGGCTGTTTAAAAGGGATAACTCTGTTAAGACTTGAATCCTAGTTTTGGGACTGCTTCAGCACTGACTGGAAATGCTGTAAATATTTTTGAGCCACTTGATCAATTATTGGATTTTTTTATTTTTATTTTTTTCACATTTAGCCACATTGGACTATCTGCTTTTCTGGACTCCTTGCCAAGAACTGCAAATATTGAAAGTTTTATTTATCTTTCTGAGATGACAGTTGTTTTTGCTGGATAATCTATTGAGAGTATTTTCATCAATCAAGAATATATCACTATAGCATATTTTTTTACTGATTGTTGCCTTTTTATTGCTCCTTTTCTTATTGATCCTTTTTCTTTCTCACTAACAAATACTGGATTGTGACTGTTCATAAAATATGCATCTTTCGGCTGTTCCCATTAGGGAGATCTTCTTCCATATTTTTCTGTCCTTTCCATTTTGTTCTGTTACACTCATCACTTGCATGTCCTCTCTCACCACATCCATAAACCTTCTCTTAGGCCTTCCTCTTCTCCTCTTTCCCTGGCAGCTTCCTTCTCCCAACATACCCAGCATCTCTCTTCTGCATATGTCCAAACCAATGCAATCTCGTCTCCCTGACTTTGTCACCCAACCTTCCAACCTGAGCTGACCTTCTAATGTTCTCATTTCTAATCCTGTTCCTCTTCGTCACACCCAAAGCACACCTTAGCATCTTTAACTCCAGCTCTGTCTCCTGTTTTTTGGTCAGTGCCACCGTCTCCAACCCATATAACATAGCTGGTCTCCCTACTATTGCTACAGATCACAATGTCATCAGCAAACATCACAGTCCACGGGGACTCCTATTTAATCTCGTCTGTCAACCTGTCCATCACCATTGTAAATAAGAAAGGGCTCAGAGCCGATTCCTAATGTCATCCCACCTCCACATTGAATGCATCCTACTGCAGACCTCACCACTGTCACACATACATCGTACATATGATGTACCACTCTTACATACTTTTCTGCCACTCCCAACTTCCTCATTCAATACCACAACTCCTCCTTAGGCACTCTGTCATATGCTTTCTTTAAGTCCACAAGAACACAATGCAACATTTTCTGTCCTTCTCTGTACTTCTCCATCAACACCCTCAGAACAAATTTGGTATCTCTAGTGCTCTTTCCCAGCATGAATCCATACTTCTGCTCACTAATCATCACCTCCCTCCTTAACTGAGCTTCCACTACTCTTTCCCATAACTTGATGCCGTGGCTCATCAATTTTATCCCGCTGTAATTACTACAGCTTTGCATAGGTCCTTTATTCTTAAAAATTGGTACCAGTACACTTCTTCTCCACTCCTCAGGCATTTTCTCACTTTCCAAGTCTGCATTAAACAATCTAGTTAAAAATGCATCTCTCCTATGCTTCCACAGGTATGTCATCTGGACCAACGGCCTTTCCATTCTTCATCCTCTTCATAGCTGTCCTTACTTCCTCCTGCCTACTCCGTTGAACTTCCTGATTCATTATCTCCACATCATGTAACCTTCTTCCTCTCTCATTTTCTTCATTCATCAGCCTCACAAAGTACTCTTTCCATTTGCTCAACACACTCTCCTTGCTTGTGAGTACATTTTCATCTTTATCACCCTAACCTGCTGCACATCTTTCCCAGCTCAGTCCCTCTCTGTAGCCCATGGGTCTTTTTCTCCCTCCTTAGTGTCCAAACTGCTCATGAAACTCATCATATGCCTTTTCTTTAGTCTTTGCCACCTCACTCTTCACCTTGCACCTTCTCTCCTTGTACTCCTGTCTACCTTTTCATCCCTCTGACTATCCCATTTTTTCTTCTGCAACCTTTTTCTCTGTATACTCCTATACTTCCCCATTCCACCACCAGGTTTCTTTGTCCTTCCTCTGTCCAGATGTCACACCTAGCAACCTTCTATCTGTCTCTCTTATCACTTTTGCTGTAGTGGCCCAGCTATCTGATAACTCTTTACTGCCACCCATTACCTGTCTTACCTTCTCCCTGAACTCCACCTTACAGTCTTCATTTTTCAACTTCCACCATTTGATAGTTGGCTCTGCCCACAATTTCTTCCTCTGCTTGATATCAAATGTCATCCTGCAGACCACCATCCTATGCTGCCTAACAAAGCTTTCACCTGCCATCACTTTTTAGTCTTCAGTCTCCTTCAGACTGACCCTCCTGCATAGGATGTAATCCACCTGTGTGCATCTTCATCCACTCTTGTATGCCATCCTGTGTTCCTCCCTCTTCTTAAAATATGTATTCACCACAGCCATGTCTATTCTTTTCGCAAAATCCACAATCATCTGACCGTCTTCATTCCTCTCCTTGACACCATACCTACTGTATTATCATAGTATTGCCCTCTACTTACCCTTTACCTGTTTTTCCTCAAGGGTAAGTGTACTCTTCAAGTTTGTTACCAGGTTGGTCTACTGATGCACTTTAAGATTAACACACATATACATATAGCTATACACATACACACAGACCCTAATCATAACAGTGCTCCATGAATGACACACACACACACACAGATTAATCTTTAGCACTTTAAACCACACAAGTGCTTTAGGAATAAAACAACCTGTTACTTTCTCAGCACTTCAGACTTACTTAATAACAGCACAAACAACATACAATGTTTTAATGATATCTCAGACCTAAATATTACTTTTGTTCTACAAGAATACATTTAAACATACAAAGGCTCAGCATTCTTGACTATGGGCCATTTATCAGCCAAGAATGCCTTGCTTTATGTAGTGTTCCCTACTATTGGGTGGAGCTCTCACCCTCAGCCTTAATAAACATTGCAGCACAGAGCGTATGGCAAATCTCCGGCTGCACCAGGTGCTCAAAGAAATCCAGCTCATTATTTCAATCACTCAAGACGTGAAGACAAAGCATAGAAAGTAAAAGTAGCATGGTATTTATTACAGGAATAATATTAATACCACTGGAACAAAGAATAATGGAAAATAAGACTGATAGAAAAGTCTGGATATGTATAGTCTTTAGAAAAAGCTTACAAAAAATTTGACAAAGATGACAAGGATGAATGTCCCAGGGTGGCATTTGATTTATCAATCGATGTTCATGAAAATGTTGTTAACTGACTTTCGGATGAAAACTGGTCTTACGTGTCTGTTTTCTTTTTTGACGCTTCTCTTCCGTCATCGATGTTTATCTTCTGATGTTGCTTTCAAATGAGGTATATGTATTATAAAGTTTCATGCCGTGGTTTCACAACACATGATTGTTGCATACACCTGATTGTCTGGCTGTCAATATGATGGATAAATTTTCCTCAAACTCTTTAATCTATCTTTTTCAAGAAAATTAAGTTTTTTGATGTTGCCTAAAACATCGCCATTTCCTCCTTTCCCAAGCTGTAAACCACATTGTTGTCCCAGATGTTCATCCATAAAGTAATCAATATCCTGAGGGATTGGCTCAGTCTTCCTATCCCAGGGTGTAAAACCATTTTAGCACTATGCTGTGAACAACTGTTATAAAAGTGACGTGTAAAGGAAGAGGATATGCCTTTTTTATTATAATGCCAATACAAGTCTCCTGCATCTGAATTCATCTTGTTGGGATTGAGCAAAATATAATAATAAAAATATAGAGAATAATTTTTAGACTTTATACACCATAACACCTATCCATCACCTCCTCATCCCCTCTGTTCCCTTCACCAACATCCATCCATCCATCCATTATCCAACCCGCTATCCTAACTACAGTGTCACAGGGGTCTGCTGGAGCCAATCCCAGCCAACACAGGGTGCAAGGCAGGAAACAAACTCTGGGCAGGGCGCCAGCCCACCACAGGGCACACACACACACACCCACACATACCCACACACTAGGGACAATTTAGAATTACCAATGCACCTAACCTGCATGTATTTGGACTGTGTGAGGAAACCGGAGTACCCAGAGGAAACCCATGCAGACACGGGGAGAACATGCAAACTCCACACAGGCAGGACCCGGGATGCTAACCCGGGTCACCTAACTGCGAGGCAGCAGCGCTACCCACTGTGCCACTGTGCCGCCCTCCCTTCACCAACATGTCCATTGAAATCCGCTCCAATCACCCCTCTTTCTCCCATGGGTACACTCTCTACCACTTCATTCAACTCATTCCAGAAATATTATTTCTCATCCATCACACACCCAATTTGCAGGGCATATGCACTAACAACATTCATCATCACTAGTGATGAGCGAGCATGCTCGGCCGAACATGTTTTCGGCTCGAGCATCGCTATGCTTGGAACATGGCGGTACTCGAACGAGCACGTTTCGTGGGTTGGAGACAGCCAATCAAGGGGCAGGTACAGTAAGCACTGCCCTCACTGTAATGCCAGTAGCCATGTCAGGTGCTGGCATTACAGTGATTGGCTGGCCAGAACACATCATCGGGTGCTAAACAGCATGCACTCGCATATAATGTTTTAGAGCGTCAGCTCACCTGCAGGCACTCCCATATCATGTTTTAGAGCAGTGAAAGGCAACCTTTTTCGAGTTGCGGCGCACTAAGTCCAAAAATTTTTTTTCGAGGGACTGCCCATAAATAAAGTCGTGACGACACAATCTATGGACAATCGCCAATAAAAACAGTTAATTTTACAAGTTTGAAAGACATTTTATTAATAAAGGAATCAAAGGATAAATCTTAAATTTAATTAATGTGAACGTGAGATTGATACAAGGATCAGTTTTTGAAAGACAGACACGCATTTCCTTGTCGATCATTTGAAGTCTCTCGCGTTTCTTAGACTTCATTTCCATAAGTGTTCCGTTATCTGTTTTTCCAACATAATTTTTTTTTAAAACATTATCTTTTTAATTAACCAAAAGTTCAAAAACAGTAGCAATTTAAAATATTTTACAAAAGTTTTCGCGGCGCCCCTAGAAAATTCCGCAGCGCACTGGCACACCGGTTGCCCGACAATGTTTTAGAGCGTCAGCTCACCTGCAGGCACTGGCATATAATGTTTTAGAGCATCATTTTTCCTGTAAAATTGATTTTTTTGCGGGGTTTTGGGCGTGTTTTTGTCAGTCTGTAAAAGTGGCATACAACTCGGACAAACTGTTTCCCAGCAGTGACTTGGGAGTCCAAGATGCATCCAGACATCGTCCCCATGCCGTTCCCGGTCTATTTGGGTGGTGTTTCTGTCACTTTTTGACCTTTTCCAATGGACCAGGCACCCTCCCCTCTTCAGAGCAGGAGGTGCCTGGTTGTCTCCCATTGACTTACATTATACTCGGGTGCTCGGTTGAGCACACGAACATTGCGATGTGTTCGGATCGAACACCCAAACACCCGAACACTTTGGTGTTCACTCATCACTAATCATCACACCTCCAGTTTCCAGCTTCATAATCATTACTCTGTCCGACACTCTTTTCACCTCCAAAACACTCTTGACATACTGTTCCTTTAGAATAATCTCTACCCAGTGTCTCCTCCCATCCACATCATGGTAGAACAATTTAAACCTGCCTCCATCACACCTGGCCTTATTCCCCCTCCACCTGGTCTCTAGCACACACAATATATCAACCTTCCTTTTTTTCATCATATCAACTGACTCTCCCTTTACCAGTCATAATGTCAACATTCATAGTTCCTACACTCACTTCCACTCTCTTTATCTTCTTATTCCCCCTCTTCTTCTTCTTCTTTGGCCAACGGTAGCCCAATTTCCGGGAGCACCAGGTTGGTTAACAGTACTGGTGGCAACCATTGTTAACCCAGGCCTTGACTGATCAGGAATGGAAATCTCTCTTGTTGTCACCATATTGATCTGGCAAAATTTTACACCAGATGTCCTTCCTGACATAACACTCTCCATTTATCCTGGCTTGGGACCAGCATAAAGAAGCACACTGGTTTGTGCATCCCCTGTGGCTGGATTTCATAAAATAAACATCTATGTTTTATAACTACCTTGTACTTCATCTTTGTTTTGGAACATCTAGAGCGCAACCCGGTTATAAACTACTAATGGGTACTGACTCATGCCAGTGTCTTGTGACACACAGTAATTTTGTGGCCCAGCTTAATATGAAGTTACCATATAGTATTGTTTTTATACTGTAACATTGCATTTGATAGTAATGCCACTAGTGGCCAGTAATTTACTATAAAGTTACAGTCATTTTTTTACAGTGTGGTAGCATTGAGTACAAGACAGGAATCAGACCTGAAAGGAACACCAGTCCATTGCAGGGCAAAGGAACACACACAACCATGTTATGTTAAACTGGGTCTAATGAAATTCACTTGACAGCAGTGTTGTGGGAGTGTGGGAGGAAAGTAGCGTCCCTGGAGGAAGACAGGCAGAAAGGGTTCTCAAAGCTGTGAGTTCTAAGAATACATACAGTACACTCAGAAGAATTACATCCGGACAGCTCTTGACGTTTCTTCATAGGCCACACCCCCTTCTAGTTGCTATGAGACTGCTGTCATTGCACTCCCACCTACTTCTGTTATGACAGTCAACTCTGAACAGAGCTCAGGCACACTTTTAATCTGTGCTGCCTAATGGAGACATTTCCTAGAGTCTCCTTTTTTAATTTGTTTGTGTGATTTCTTCTCTTTGAGTTGTTTGCCTGCTGTTTATGTATTAAGACAAAAAGGATACCATCCTAGTGCTTTACCACTCCCAGAATAATGCTATGGAAGGAACCATGAGAGGTTACCACTTGGCTAGATTGTATTGTATCCTCTTGCCAACTTTGTCATTTTAATATGCTTAGTCAGCCCTGTCATCTGATGGATCATCTGCCCTCTAGTATCTTTGGCAAAACGTCTTGATTTCCTTCTGTTGAATCATTGTTTAGTTGTGGGGACCCCAGAAGTTTAATTATCATGCACCATACATGACAAGGTTTTCTACTTTCTAGCTCCCTCAGCTTTAGCTAATTTGAATTTTAATGTTTCCTCTGCTTTGTTTCATACTGGTGGCTCAGTGCCTTATAAAAACTCTTGCCAGTAAAGCAAGCTTCCTCAACATATACAGTCTTTAATCAATGCTTTAGGATACTGAGTTCAAATCACTGAGCAGGAAGAATAACTGCCACTATCCATCCATCCATAAATTTACTAAACCCTCTTATTCAGGAGCACTGTTGGAGCTTATTCTGGTATACATTAAGAGTCTGCCCAAAATGGGGTGCCAGTCCTTTACACAACACATTCATACACTGTTAGTACACCCATTGGGTGTATAAAGGTCTTCAGACCTTTATACTGTACTAACTTTATCAAAGGGCAATGCTTCCTCACTGTTTGATATTATCCACCTAATCCATCTCCTTCATATTTAAAAAGGGGAACCCTGTCCCCCGGCTTCTTGGTGTATCAGTTATGTCCAGTATTGAGCTGGTTTCTTGCATCACTATTCAGATTTTGAGCTAGCCTTGGGCTGGAAATTTTTTCAGAAACTGGCAATGCTGCCTGAGTTTCGACTCATTTGATTTGTGAATAAGTCACTACCCAAGAACCAGTCCAATGATTCTTCTTCATCAAACTCACCAACATATCATTACAAGTTGCATAATTCATTCACTTGTGATTCTGGAGTGAAATGTCTTACTTTGATTTTGCATGTTAAATTTGTTATCTTGCTTTGTGTATAGAAATAGGACAATGCCATGTAAATTATGTTAAACATATAATTAATTTTCTTGTAAATTAATAAACAATTATATTTATGTATTTATATACATATTGTGTCATACGGCTGGGGACCCTACACAGCTGGGACACCTGGAAGGTAAACGAGAGGGACAATACCTCCCCTGGGCCACGAGAGGGCAGCCACCCTGGTCTGCTTGGGAGCCACCGGAACAGATCTGAGAAACTCATCCCTGTTGGGGCCAGTGGCCACCACCAGGGGGCACCCGGATGATTATGGAACCCTGGATGGCAGCACTTCCGCCACACGCCAGGAATTCTAGGGGCACCCGGAGTGCTTCCGGGTTCTCATGCGGCACTTCTGCCACACCAGGAAGTGCTGCCAGAAGATCGTCACAGAGCACCTGGAGCACATCCGGGTTACTGAATTAAAGGGGCTGCCTCACTCCAGTAGATGAACCGGAGTTGGGAGGAGGAAGACGGAGCTTGTTGGGAGAGGAGTAGAGGCAGCAGAAGGATTCGAGGAGAGAGAGAGAAAGAGAAAGAAGGGACTGAGTTTGGCTGATTAAGGCATTGTGGTGTTTTTCTTCATAATAAACGTGTGTGTTTTGGACATTCGGTGTCTGTCTGTCTGTGTCCGGGGCTGTCTTTCCACAATATATAATGTATCAATATAATGTTAGAATTCTTAAATGATATATTTGTGATGCAATCAAAGTGAAGCCCATCCAGATTTCCCGTACATGCCAGAGTTTAAATGAAACAAAAGAACTGATTCACTTATATGGGTACTTCAGAACAATTAAACCAGTAAATTAAATTTAAATGCCCAGCACTACACTAAACATGATCATGTCTCTTTTCCTGTCCAGGACACTGCTTCTTCAACAATCATCCATTTAGCCTATTTGGTTAGTGCTACTCCTTCTGCTGTGTCCTTCGTTTGTATAAAGCCTCCTCTATTAGCATATTATTAGTAAATTAGTAACAAAAGAGAATTTACCGTATATACTCACGTATAAGTCGGATCTTGAAACCCAAAAAATCCATTATAAAATCAGACCCCGACTTATACGCACATTCAAAGCTGCGACGCTTACATTTTTTTTTTTAGATCTTCTTGCCTCCTCCAATCTCGCATCAGATGCATCAAATTTTGTTGCAGCAGGGCAACTACCAATTTCTTTCACTACTTCAACAACATTTAATTTAAAACCAGCTTCATATTTTCTCCTGATCGAACGCTTCATCGTATATAAGGGATGCTCTTAAGATAAAGGTGTATGAGGGTGTGAGATACAAAAAACACAAAACAGTGCAAACATCGCTTTGGAATAGTTTGGGTATTACCGTGTGGTCATGTAGGTACAATAGAGAGACTACTGACTCACCACAAGTTGGCCATTGCACATGTAACTGCATTTATACTACAATCAAGTGAAAACCCAGACGGGTGATTTCCATTAAACTAATAGTGTGGCTTCTAAAACTAATCGGTTGTACCAGTAATGATTTACAGGGGTGAATACTTAAACATGAATTATTTTGTGTTTTATATCTCTCTATTACATAAAAAAATCTTGGCATGTCTTGGGATTAGACAAGACTTTTTCAGAGAGACACTTCCATGTCCCGTGAGAAAAAGAGCAGATGACAAAGTTGAACGTCGTAAAGAATTCAAAAACGTTGGAGCGATACACATGCAGAGTAGGTTAGATATAATGGAAGTACAAAAATGAAAACGTCTCCTAAAAATGATAAGAAAGATCACATTAGCACAAACAAATGGAAATTATTACTCTGTAAAATAACAGAACAGTAAAAAGAAATCGAATATATTGTTCAGATTTAAACTTTAAGTCTGAGACTTGTAGATTGTCTAATTCATGTTGCCATCAGGGAAAAGTCATATTTCTTTCCAATGAAGAGGCCTAGCCACGAGAATTGAAAGATTTGTTGTTTGGTGAAAGTGAAATCCACATACGCTGTCACGTTGGGGTCACAGAGTTGCAAAGATACACAGGAGATTTTAGAGACAGAAACGTTATTCAGACACTTCAAACAAACATAAGTATCTTTCAGGAGTGAATCAAGCTCCGTGTGTAGTCGGAGGGGACAATTCCATCTCTCAATGAAAAGAATAGAAAATCTTCCTCTTTATAGTGGTGTGCCTTGGGAGCAGGACGCCCAACCAGGAGGAGAGGATGTCTTGGGAGAAGAGAGACAAGGCAGTGAGACAAAAGGACAGCTGCTGTACAGGCTTTTAAATGTTCAAAGTGCCGTGCAAGATGCAGATCACACAGCAGCAGCAAGCCAGCAGCTGATTGGGCAAAGAGGAGGTAAAAAAAATTGTATTTCTTACCCATTGTATCACCATTTAAGAGGGGCAACCGTGTCTCATTGGGGTGTGTTCAGCCCCCACTCCACAACGCGAGCATAGCGCCGGCCAGGGGGACTGGGGAGGTTAGGGGTTATGGGGGGTTGTCAGGCAAAGCGAGCAGGGGGCAAAGCCCCTTAGTTTATAGTTAATTTAGACCACTTTGCAGAGATCTGTTTTCTTTTTGACTTCTCTGCAGCAGGCCCTGGAAGGCTTATGAGGGTCAAATAAATGCAGCAAAGTATGGGGAAATCCTGGAGGAATGTGTGATGTAAAAACCTGCCCCTTAAGAGAAGGTTTGTTTTCCAACAAGACAATGGCCCCAATCATAAAGCCAAAGCTACACAGGAATGGCTTCAAAACAATAATGCTAATGTCCAGGAGTGGCCAAGTCAGAGTCCAGATCTCAATCAAACTCGGAATTTGTGGCTGGACTTAACAAAGGCTGCTCACTTAGGATCAAAATGCAACTTGACAAAACTTGAGGAGTTTTATAAAGAGAAGGTGTGGAAAAACTGCCAGGACCAGATGTGTAAAGCTGATAGATTGAGAGACCTGAGCACACTCACTGAAGGCTGTCATGTATTCCAAAGGTGCATCATACTAAATACTTATGCAATCGATCATTTTCTGGTGTCAGACATGGGCACCAGAAGAACACCTTCCCGGTTTATCACAGGTATGTCATCCACCATTGGGGCAAGAAGGGGCGCTGTCATTAACAGCCTTGTCTTTTTTCTCGTCCTCTGCAGCATCAAGAAGACACACCCTTCTGGGAAAATAACTCCGCCCCTTCTAGCTGTAGGGCTATAAAGGTCCGATACCTACTGATGTCAGCGTCTCATTTGGATCCAGACTTGATGAAAGGTGTGGGTAGAAATTACTTTTGAAATATATTAAACAAAAAGAAATTTGTCCTTAACTAGGAACTCTTTGAGTCAGGGACCAGGCAGGAGGAAACTTGTTTGTTGCGTCTTTTATTTTCTCTTCAGCAAATGCTGAACAGGGAGCATCCTGTTACAGCAGTCTAATAAGGGACAGTGACCTGGGGAAGAGGTTATCAACAAATGGTCAAAGAATAAAAGCAGAGAGCTACATACCTTGGAATCCGAACTTAATCCGTTCTAGAACCCCATTTGAGTTCCAAATCGTTTGAGACAATTTTTTCCCTTTAAAATAATAGAAACTAGATTAATCCGTTCCTGGGTCCCACAAACTCGAATTTTTAAAATGATTTTAATAGTAAATTCACTGGATTATATTAACAAATAATAATATTTGAAAAAAAAAAATGTAAATTAATCAAATTAAAAATATAAAAACTTGTATTTACCTTAAAAAGGAATGATGATGGTGCATGTGGAAGCTGGAGGAGGAGAGAGATTACTCTTATTTTCCTCACTAAACGTTTTAGGACCCATGGCGAATACAATAAATTGTTATTATATAAAAAATAACACAAAACAGGCACAAAAGCATAAAATTAGCAGCGAAAATAGCAGAAAAAATAACACGAGATGCTTTCACTACAGCTTCTGACAATGAAGTGAACGACAACGTGTATGGGTGGCCCAAGCACTGGGGAAACGTATGCACAAACACACATGAACAATGTGCTGGCCGTTCAGATTCCAAAGCAGCGTTCAGATTCCGGGGCAAAATCTGCCCGAAATTTTCATTCAGATTCCAAGTTGTTTGAGTTCTGGGGCTTTCGGATTCCGGGGGCACTACTGTATATTTACAGATAACTGAATCTGCATAACAGTGCTGAATTAATGCTTACATATTCATCTGACATTTACTCTGATTGGTTCAAAAGACATGAGGTGTTTTAGCAGAGAGCATAACCAGCTTACATACTTTGGCCACCAGGAGGTGCTCCAGCTCTCCAAACACCCTACACTACAGACACAGGCACAAGTCCAGCAACACACAAGGCTTTTATTAAAGTGTGGGAAACGCTTTCATTTCGTACCCCACCAATGCACAGTATACAGCACAGTATCAAACACATCAATGTCTTTTCTTCTTCTTCTCTTATCCTTCCGACAGACTCCACTCCTCCTCAGGAAAGCATCGTCCTCGACCTCCCGACTCTGGCGGCTCCTTTTAAGTGATTCCCAGAAGTACAGTACTTCTGAAGTCTTGAAGGTTCGGCCTGGGAGCACTTCCGGGTATAACTGGAGTCCCACTAAGTAGAACTCCCAAGTCTCCACAGTATGCCCTGGCATCACCACCAGCCCCCAACAGGATTGAGTCACTAAACTCCAATTCCCATAAAGCCCTGTGGGAAACCGTGATGCTGCCGCAACCCAGGGGAGCTGCAATCTACCTCTCAGAGGGAGATAATGTCCTGTGAACATTTTCTCCCCTGGTCCTTCCAGTGCGGAGGCATCCCAGCCACAATACCCAAAATAAAAGTCTCATTTCTACTACATTCTTGTCCTTCGATATCACATACATGAAAACTACTAAGTCTTACTGGGTACGTGACAGTCAGCCAACCTCTTAAACCATCACTCAGAACCTTCTTGTTCTTTGTTGTTCACTTCACCTTTGTCTACCTTCCTGATATACTTGAACAAGTTTCTGACATTTACTAACCATTTTTATATTACTTCTAAGAGAGATGCTATAGTTTAATAACTGTATTACCCCTAAACGACTATATGACCCTTACGTCTCATTTTCTTCCACGAAGCACAAGGCTTTCTATGACAGACCATCTCTCAAGAGCCAAAACCTTTTCTCAAAGCTGGGAAGGCTGCTTATTTTGTTTCTACTCTGTGCCCTCGAGCACTGATTTGGAGTTGTTTTACTTGAGAATTAAAAGGAGCGACCCTGTTGGCTACCCATGACTTTTGGGACTCTACCTGCAATTATTCACCCGTTCCTAGTTTTTAATATTTGATTTTAATTTAGGCCACTTTGTAGAGCTCTGTTTTCACTTTGACATTACAAAGTCTTTTTCTATTGATCAGTATCAAAGAAATTGAAATTTATCTCATTGTGAATCAATGCTGTATTACAATCAAATGTGAAAAATTCCACATTTGTAGGCCCTGTACTTTTGATGGGCACACTCACTAATATTCGAATTATATATTTTTTTGGATGCAGCAGGAAAATAAAGCACCCACTAACAACCAGTGCAACTGGTCAACTCAAGGAGCAACGGGACTGGAAATTGAATCCATGTCTCTGTAGTTGTGATGTAGCCACGCAAACGACTACACCACCAGGCTGCCTAGGCCTTCTCAGCAAATTGAAGCATGTACTGGTTGTTTGTTGCATAAAGCATTCCAACAAAATGAATACACATGTCATGAATTCACCCTTAGCAGTACATCATAACAAAGATTTATATGCTAACAACGCATGCACAGCTTGATGGGAAATTCAATAAGGCAATGCTGAAGCATTATTTTTTTTCCAAATGCTCTCCATCAGATTTCATCTTCCACTTTTTCTTTTAGACATATGGCAGTGCACCTGACTGGGCTTTGTAATCTCATACTTTAACCATGCTTGACTCTAAACAATAAATCATACGAACCAATTCTGAAGGATCCTCTTTATAGACCATGGATATACTAGCTGCTCTCTAGCTCTTCCTTTGCGGCTCATGTAATGACTAAGATGAGGAGGATGTGTGTGTCCTGATTGCATATCATCTGCTTGTTTGTTATTCTGTGTCATTTCTGTCTGCGGCTCAGTATCTCTAGAAGAGCAGCAGGCACATAAGGGACTGGGAACTGTGTGTGGCAATCTAATGGCAGACTGAAACAGAAAGAGTTGAAACCCTTATTGTATTTAATTTTGGGGGTTTTATAATGCATAGATACAGTATACAGGACACACAAAAATAGCACCTCCTCTTTGACCAGTGGCTCAGACACAACGAAAATACACAATAAAGCCCACAATTCTTCCTCCTGGTCCACCACCTCTGAGTTTTGCCCGTTGCCACATATATTTTGTCAGGGATGCCGGGGCAACGACCCGGCTGGGACGCCTTGAGGGACCGGAGGAGGGTCTACGTGCGCCCTGGATCACGTGGGGGCCGCCATCCTGGTTGCTTTGGGGGCCACGGGCGCAGAGCTTTGAAGCTCCACACTGTAGGGGCCCGTGGTCGCCGCCAGGGAGCCCTGGACCTCAGCACTTCCGCCACCCCAGGAAGTGCTGGGGGGAAGAAGAGCAGGGACACCCGGAGTGCTTCCAGGGATGCAGCCGGCACTTACGCCACACAGGGGCATGTCGGCGGGTGATTGCCGGAACCCACCTGGAGCACATCCAGGTGATAATAAAAGGGGCCGCCTCCCTTCATGCGGGGCTAGAGTCGGGAGTGGTGTGGACTGAGCCTACAGGAGGAGGCAAGGAGGCAGCCTGAAGAAGGAAGTAAGGCATTGTGGCCAGGACTTTGGGGACTTTGGGGGTTTGTGGTGCACTTGTGTGTATATTACTGTAAATAAACGTGTTTGTGGGTGACATGAATGTGTCTGCCTGTCTGTGTCCGGGCCAGCTTCCACAATTTGAATCAGAGTTGGGAGGCAGCGGGCTTCCTTTTACGAACCTGAGAATGCTTCCGGTGTCATTCTGTCTCTTCTAGGAATAACTTCAGGGCCACAGACAAAGTAGAGGGGTCCCCTAAAAAAACAGTGCCCTTTATTGTTGCCAAGGGACTACTACAGGGCTACATTTCCGGACTCCATTTCCCCAGCACCGCTGCAAGTGTCCTGAATGGGTTTTCATATGAGGACCATTGCCACCTAGCGCATGGGGGGTGGAACCACTCCACTTCACTCCAGCTTCTGCTGTTCCACCCCTTATATTATACCGGCAGGGCACAGAGTTATCTTTCTGCCCAGCCGGTCAATCCATATAATGTTCCTCTCGAGCCTCCCATCCAGGTAATAACCTGTGCTCCTCCCTGACCAGAATACCTGTTCTTATCCCACAATATATATATATATATACATATATATATATATATCGTAACAGATAGGAGGCGCTAGCATCCCTTTGAACCCTCAGACCAGATGCCAGACACCAGGTAAAAGTCCAAATATTAAATATATCTGAACAATAATGTGCACAAAGCACCCTCCACTCCACTATACTCATAAACCCAATACAAAATCAATACAAAAACCAATCCTCCACTCCCAGACACCTTGTTCCCTTCCTCCCAACTCAGCTCATCCATCTGGGATCTCCCACAGTCTTTTATAGTCCATGACCTGGAAGTGTTTCTGATCCCTCAGGTCATGTGATTACCCAGGACTTCCGGGTCAGGTGAAAACTCCTTTTCTGTGTCAGCCCAGAAGCCCTTTATTTCTATATATATATAGTAAAAGAGAACAGACATAAAGGTTTGGGGTGACACCTCAACCCTGTAATTGTAAATCTAAATAATAAAAATTTTTAGCAAAAGAGACATTTCTGTTGATGTGAGTCTGAAATTAAACTGCCCAAATTGCGACACTTCTGATTAAATACAGGCCAAGCAAGAAGAGGTAGGTCCAGGTGGCTGAACAGCGGAAGTGACGTCACCCTGTGCCTCGGGGAGGAACTACCACCACAAGAGTCTTTAAGCTGTCCCCAATGCACATATGTGTTACAATATTATATATATAATATATATATATCCGGGATGACTTTTCCATACAAAGGAGGGCAATCTGGCAGTAGAGCAGTGGCACTAAGTGACACATCCAGATACTGAGAAAAGAAATGGAATAGAGGGGGGTTAGTAATGGTTTAATGGTTCCATCAAACCTGCTTAAACCTGAGCGGAGTTGCAGGGGACTGCTGGAGCCTATGCCAGTGAGCTTAGGGTGGAAGGCAAGGAATAAACCCTGGACAGGGTGCCAGCCCATTACTGGGCAAACACACACATACATACACACACATACACCAAGCACACACTAGGACCATTTTAGAAATGTCTACTCACCTAACCTGCATGGCTTTGGACTGTGGGAGGAAACCAGAGCACCTGGAGGAAACTCCACATAGACATGTGGAGAACATGCAAATTCCATGTAAGGAGGACATGGGATGAGAACCCTAGTCTTCTTACTGCAAGGCAGCAGCACTACCACTGTGCTACCATGCTGCCCCTTAAAAATATTGTATTACTTATTTTTCTGTGCAAATGACTTACAAACAGAAAAGCAGTATGCACAGCTAACCCGTAGCTCTAGTCAGGGTATGCCAGACTAAATTTGTTTTGGTTTATAAGCTAAGACTGAGGGAGATTCTTTTATAGTAACAGGCAGATCATTCCACCGCTTTGGGGCCCTGTAACTACAAGCTTGACCTTCCACTGTTATTTCATTAATCATTAGAATTGTAAGTAGGCCGGCATCTTAAGATCTCGATGTGCACTCAGATTTGTAGGTAATGATAAGCTCAGATAAGAAAGCAGCTTCTCTGCCATTTAAAGCTTTATTTGTCAAAAAGAGGATTTTGAAGTCAACCCTGAACTTAACTGAGAGCCACTGCGAAGATGTGAGAACTGAAGTTATGTTTTCATATTTTCTGATTTGTGTAACAAGATATGTTTATCAGATAGTTTTGGTTTTCAAGGTAATGTGTTTAAAATAACTAGGACAAAAAAAGTGCCTTGTCTTACATACAAAGTACACGACCAAGGGCAAAAAAAAAATAAAAGACAAAAACAGCTGTGAAGACAATTTGTTTATTTCTTTTTCATTTCCTGCCACAGCTGCTTCACATGATTCATCACTTTCCTTTTCGAAACCTTTTAATTCTGTATGCTACTAGCACCCTGCATTTGACGCTCCTTCTGCTACTCTTAACTGAAATAATTCCCAACTCTGCTTCTTTATTGGGCTTTGCCACCTGTGCTTTTACAGTTCAACATTTACGTTACTACAGTTGGAGCTCTGAGAGGCAGTGTTGTCAAACTGGGCATTTAATACTCACTTTGAAACTTGGGAGATCTGAATGGGATGCTGTATCCTGGGTTATTTTGACCAGTTTGACTGTTTGCTTAAACAGTATAATCAATATACAGTGGATTCAGAAAGTATTCACACTCCTACACTTTCACTGTGTTGCAGATTTAATTTTAAAAGAATTCAGTTAATTTTAAATGAATAAATGTACCATTTGTGCCCATCAATCTACACTTCATAGCCCATAATGACAACATCTAAAAATGTTTTCAGAAACAAATTTATTAATAATCAAAAACTGAAATCTCTGAGTCATGTCAGTATTCAGACCCTTAAATGTGGAAGCCCCTTTGCTGCTGTTCTAGGATGGCAGTGCATATTATAATTATACAAGTTCAGTTCACATTTATTGTTCTTTGTGCAAAGTACAATGAAACTCTTATATATGTGTATTATCGTAGAATTTCCCTCTACTTACCCTTTACCTGTTTTCTTCAAGGGTACGTGTACTCGTCAAGTTCGTTATCGGATTGATCTATTGTTGCACTTTAATAATAATAATAATAATAATAATAATAATAATACATTTTATTTATTTGTAGGCACCTTTCTAAACACTCAAGGACACCAAACAATAGATAAAACACACATTATAAACAAAACTAAAATACAAAAATTTAAATCAGACAGAGCAATTGTAATTCAAGAGAAAAAGCCGTCTTAAACAAATTACTTTTTTTAGATTTGAAAAGTGAAAATGATTCAATATTTCTAAGCTCATATGGTAGTGAGTTCCAGAGCTGGGGAGCACAGCAACTGAATGGGGCAGTCAAGTGGATGGAGGAAGAGAAACTAAGTGTACGGGAGAAAATGGTAACATGGAGGAGGTCAGACAGATATGGAGGGACAAGGTTGTAGATAGCCTTAAAAGTTAACAGAAGAATTTTGAATTAAATGCGGAACTTAACTGGAATCCAGTGAAGCTGCTGCAAGATGGGAGTGATATGAAGAATACAGGGGAGTTCTAGTAATGATGCGGGCAGCTGAATTCTGAACCAGTTTAAGCTTATAAAGAGATTTGCGAGAAAGACCAAAGAAAAGGGAATTGCAATAATTGAGACCAGAAGTGACAAGGCTATGAACAAGGATAGCAGTGGTGTGGGGAGTGAGGGAGGGGCGAATACCATTAATGTTACACAAGTGGAAATATGCAGACCGGGAGATGTTATGGATGTGGGACTGAAAGGATAAAGTACTGTTAAGGATGATACCCAGACTCTTAACCTGTGGGGAAGGGGAGACAGAGGAATTAGTAACAAAGGAAAAATGATCAGCTTTGGATAATGTTGATTTTGTACCAATGAGGAGAACCTCAGTTTTGTCACTATTTAATTTAAGAAAATTTGAAGAAAACCAGGATTTGATTTCTGTTAACACACACATGCATAGATATACACATACACAGAGAAATTCAAGTGTCCTATGAATGACAAACACACAGCTGGTTAATCTCTAGCACTTTAAACCACACAAAGTGCCTCATGAATAACACGGCCTGTCGCTCTCTCAGCACTTCAAGATACTTAGTTATTATCGGCATGAACAACATACAATGTTTTAAAGATATCTCAGACCTAAATATTACTTTTGGTCTCCAAGAATACATTTAAACATACAAAGGCTCAGCATTCTTGACTATGGGCAATTTATCAGCCACGAATGCCTTACTTTACGTACTTTTCTCTACTATTGGGTGGAGCTCACACCCTCAACTTCAATAAACCTCGCAGCACAGAGTGTATGGCAAACCTCCGGCTGCACCAGGTACTCAAAGAAATCTACCTTATTACTTCAATCACTCTATAGACATTAAGAGAAAGCATAGAAAGTTAAAAGCAGCATGGTTTTTATTACAGGAATAATAATACCAGTAGAACAAAGAATAATATAAAATATAACTGATAGTAAAGTCTGGTTATATATAGTCTTTAGAATAAGCATACTAAAAAGTAAAGATAAGAAAAATGAATATCGTAGGCGGCTTGTGATCTAGCCCTCATAGTTATTCATGAGATGCTTTGCTGCCGATCAGATGGAAATGGCTGCACGCCTCTTCTGATGTCGCTCTGTTCTCTTCTTCTGACGTCTCCGTCCCTTTTTCTTCCTTCCTCCTATTTCGCTCTTCAAATGAGGTATATTTATTCTACCAGGGGGTTTTGCAAGATGTGATTATGAGATATTCTGATTGGCTGGCTGTCAATATGATGAATGAATTTGCTGTCTGTTTTCCCAAACAATAAAACTTTTTTGATGTTGCCTGAGGTATCAGCATGTCTTCCTTTCCCAGACTCTAAAATAATTTAGGTACTTTTGTCCCAGATGCCCAGGTTATAAACTAAGCAATAGCCTTAGGCACCAGTATGTCTTCCTTTCTTTGTTTAAAAAGTGAGGTACAATTAGGAAGAGGATATGCTTTGATTTGTCCTGAATGTAGTTCATCTGTTGTTGTCTTGAGCAAAATATAACGAAAATACAGAACAAAATTTTAAGATTTTGTACCCCACAACAATGTGCTTTTCACTACGTTGTCACTCGCTGTGAATCTTGCTTCGTAGTTGACGTAAAATAACAACACAGAATGTAACTGGCAAAAAGTAGGTGCTGATTGGGTTAAAAATAATCTCATGATTGAGTGAACATCTGTCTGCTGTTACAAGCCATGGCAGAACATAACCATGGAAGAAACAGAATTTAAAATGCAAAAGTAGGATAAATAGCAGAGCTTCTGCGTAGGGGGATCTGGCGTGGGGTTGTCATAACAAATTTATTACTAATCAAAAACTGAAATCTCTCAGTCATGTAAGTTTTCAGACCCTTAACTGTAGAAGCCCCTTTGGCAAAAATTCCAGCTTTGAGTCTTCTTGGGTAAGTCTCTACAAGCTTTTGCTCACCTGGATTGGAGCAGGTTATCCCATTCTTCGTGGCAGATCCTCTCAAGCTCCATTAGATTGAATGGCAAAATGTCTGTAAACTACCATTTTCAGGTCTCTCCACACATGTTCAGTGGAGCTGAAGTCTGGGCTTTGGCTGAGCCCCTCAGTCACACTCGCAGTCTTGTCCCCAAGCCTCTCCAGTGTTGTCTTGGCTGTGTGCTTCAGGTCATTGTTATGCTGAAAGGAGAACTGTTGTCCCAGTCTAAGGTGACATATATAGGGTGGTGCAGATCTGATTATGCAGATCCAGATCGTCTGGATGACTTTGATTTATGCAGGGACGATTCAAGTTCGACGCAAAGATGATTCTTCATGTCATCAGTTTGCACACTTCTCGATGGTCCGGGATTTTTCGGTGATTTTCTATGTAATAAACTTAAGTTATAGCGTAATGACAATTGCATAATTAGATCTGGACCGCCCTGTAGTCATTAGGTGAAGAGGTGCTTTTGAGGTTGATTTGTTTTTTGCTTTTCATGTTACTGTGATAAGTAAGTAAAAAAAAATCAAAAAACTCATTCAATTAAGAGACAAATTAAAAAACGCAAGATTGGCAGAACGGAAAACAGGTGGTCATTGTAGCCTTTCAAAACTGAACAAGCATATCCTTTGTAATATATAAAACGGAATTTCAATTAGAAAATTTGCATGTACGTGTGCCTCTGTGGTATAACCACTAAACATGCCACCTGGCATTTTCCTCGCAGTTTCCTGTTAAGTGTGATAAAATAATACAGTAGTTCTGACATCCTGCACCAACAGATTTTTTTCTTCAGCCACTGCACTGTTAATGTAAATGATGATGCTGGTGTAATGGCCAGCTTGTAAGTTAGAAGGATATAAACAAAAACCCAGTTTAAAAAAATATGAAATCCTTATTGAATGCACAGTTGCGTTAGCTCTTACAACAGTGAAACGTGCAAGCTTTATTCCATATTCATGCACCTTTGTACTTTTTATCTGGTGAAACCGCCACGAGATGCTTTACAAATTAAGAACTGGTACTTAACTGTGGAGCCTTATGGTTCAACTTAATCATTACGTCATATCCTCAGGTAAAACACCCCACAGGGTGGTCTCTTCCAGTCCTGGTGGGCTACCATAGCTGCAAATTTTCACTGAAACACCCCCAGTATCTTAAACAGAAAGGAGTGTCTCTCTCTCTCTTCATCTCCCTCATTGAACTCCAGGTCTTCTAGCTTTCTTGTGCTTCCTTGATTAGTGGTACTCACTTCCAGAAATCCAAAATGGCAACTCATTTCATTGCATTATTTTATCTAGTACTTAATGGCTAATTGGAATGGATATTTTCTAACCCAGTGGTGCAGTGGCTAGTACTTTTGTGTGGATTTTACATATTTTCTCCAATTTTCCTACCAAAACCAGATATGTAGGTTGAATGACATGGCAGCTCTGAATCAGCACTCCATAGACGTGGGTTTTTCAATGCATCTTACAGTGGCCTGGTACACTTAACATACGGTTGGTGTAATGCTGCTGGCTAGATATTTAAGTTTACTTGCAATCCTCAACCACATTCGAACACATTTTTTTACACAAACACCATACTCTGTGATTATAGGCCTGAAGATAAGCACGTTCAGGCCCAGCCAGCACTTGGATGCGAGACCATCTAGAAAAAACCTTGGGTTTCTGCCGGAAGAGGTGTTGGTGAGATCAGCAGGAGGCGCTTACCCTGTGGTCTGTGTGTGAATCCCAATGCCCCAGTGCAGTGACTGGGACAGTGTGCTGTAAAAATGACACCGTCCTTCAAATTTAAAACCGAAACCCTGGCTCTCTGTGGTCATTAAAGATCCCTGGGTATCCTTCATAAAGAGCAGGGTGTGCCCCAATGTCCAGGGTAAATTGCCTACCACAGAGTAATAATTCTGGCCCCCTAATCCTCCCCTTTCTCTAATTGGGCATTTCATTTACCACTTCACCACCTAACAGTAAATGTGTGGCGAGTGTACTGACGCAAAAATGTCTGCTGTCACATCATCCAGGTGAATGGTACACATTAGCACTTTGAGTTGTGAAAAAAGCACTATACAACTGTAAAAAAATATTATTTTTATGTTATGGATTTTGTATTCCTTTCCCACTTACTTGAAATATGACTTTCATGTAAGAATGCTGTTGACTGAGGAAGTTGACTGTTTATCCTGAAATTTCTCAATGAGCAAGTACACACAATTCTAACTGAGCTGTATGTGTACAGTCGTGGCCAAACGTTTTGAGAATGACCCACGTATTGATTTTCACAAAGTTTGCTGCTTCAGTGTTTTTAGATCTTTTTGTCAGATGTTTCTATGGTATACTGAAGTAGAATGACAAGCATTTCATAAGTTTCAAAAGCTTTTATTGACAAGTACATTAAGCTTATGCAAAGAGTTAATATTTGCAGTGATGGCCCTTCTTTCTTTTTGAAGACCTCTGCAATTTGCCCTGGCATGCTGGAAATCAACTTCTAGATCAAATCCTTAATGATGGCATTCCATTCTTCCATAATCAATGCTTGGAGTTTGTCCAAAAAACTGTGAGTTTTTGTTTGTCCACTCGCCTCTTGAGGATTGATCACAAGTTCTCAATGGGATTAAAGTCTGGGGAGTTTCATGGCCATGAACCCAAAATTTCAATGTTTTGTTCACCAAGGCACCTAGTTATCACTCTTGCCTTATGGCCCGGTGCTCCATCATGCTGGATTACTCATTGTTGGTCATCAAACTGTTCTTGGGTGGTTGTAAGAAGTTGCTCTCAGATGTTGTGGTCCCATTCTTTATTCATGGCTATGTTCTTAGGCAAAATTGTGAGTGAGCCCCACTACCTTGGCTGAGAAGCAACCCCACGTGACATGAATGGTCTCAGGATGCTTTACTGTTGGAGTGACACAGGACTGATGGTAGCGCTCTTCACCTTTCCTTTTTTCTGGATGCCCCAAACAATTGCAAATGGTATTCATCAGAGAAGATGACTTGAGCAGTCCAATCCCTGTATCTTTTGCAGAATATCAGTCTGTCCCTGATGTTTTTCTTGATTTCATTGCTGTCCTTCTTGACACCAGGCCATCCTCCAAAAGTATTCACCTCACTGTGCGTGCAGATGCACTCACACCTGCCTGCTGCCATTCCTGAGCAAGCTCTGCCCTGGTGATGCCCCGATCCCGAGCCATTAATCAACTTTACGAGACGGTCCTGGCATTTGCTGAACTTTCTTAGGTGCCCTGATGCCTTCTTCACAACAATTGCACCTCTCTCCTTGAAGTGTTTGATGATCCGATAAATGGTTGATCTAAGTACAATCTTACCAGCAGCAATATCCTTGCCTGTGAAGCCCCTTTTTGTGCAAAGTAATGATGGTCCTTTGGTGGCAGGGCTGAAATACAGTGGAAATGGGTTTTTGGAAAAAAGTTAATTTTCATGGCAAAAAGGGAGTTTACAATTAGTTACAATTCATCTGATCACTCTTCATAACATCCTGGAGTCGATGCAAATTGCTATTATAAAAACTGAGGCAGCAAACTTTCTGAAAATTAATATTTGTGTCTTTCTCAAAACTTTTGGCCACGACCGTAAAAGGAGAAAGCAAACAGTGGGATCTCCAGATACATTTCAAGGCTTCCAAGAACAGAAACTCTTTCATTTGTGTCTTTTCAGAATGTATTTTAACCATTTTAAAGAAACATCAAAGACACAGACAATCCCAGTAGACCCTGATGTAAAGTAGGAACCCACTCTGAACAGGAAGTGTATCCGTCACAGACTTCCAACCCACCATCATTAAAAACTGGGTCACGTTAAACCCACCAGTGCAGTTTTTTTTTTCTTTATATAAACACAAGATAATATTTTACTGCGACTTTCTTCCAAAGGTTCCCAGAGGCCCATGTGAAATTTTACTGCCAGCTTGGTTCCTGTTTCATACCTGGTACCTGCAGCAAATGGAATGCCTTCAATGAGGAAGCGGTGATATTCTTGTTACAGATTACAACCACAAAGATGAAAAGACTTTATTTGAAATCTTGTTGATCCAGGTAGGTGTTTTTTTAAAAGAGCGAAGAAGCCTTCATTGGGGCCAAAATTATCAAGTTATTGTTAAAGGTTAATTCAAATTAAGTGTTTGTTTAGTTTGAATAGAGTGTACAGTACAGGCCAAAAGTTTGGACACACCTCCTCATTCAATGTGTTTTTTTTATTTTCATGACCATTTACATTGGTAGATTCTCACTAAAGGCATCAAAACTATGAATGAACACATGTGGAGTTATGTACTTAACAAAAAAAGGTGAAATAACTGAAAACATGTTTTATATTCTAGTTTGTTCAAAATAACCACCCTTTGCTCTGATTACTGCTTTGCACACTCTTGGCATTCTCTCGATGAGCTTCAACAGGTAGTCACCTGAAATGGTTTCAACATCATTAAAAGCACTGACAGGAGAAGTGAATGACATTCACTTCCTAGTTCCAGAGGCACCTATCAAGGCGTGAGATAAATCAGGCAGCAAGTGTACAGTCAGTCCTTGAAGGTGATGTGTCAGAAGCAGGAAAAATGGGTAGGTAAGGATCTGAGTGACTCTGACAAAGGGCCATATTATGATGGCTAGATGACTGGGTCAGTGCATGTCCAAAATGGCAGGTCTTGTAGGTTGTTCTTGGTGTGCGGAGGTTAGCCATCCAAAAGTGGTCCAAGGAAGGACAACTGGTGAACCTGACATGGGGAGTGAAGGTTAGCCCATCTGCTCTGACCCTACAGAAGAGCTACTGTAACACAAATTACTGACAAAATTAATACTGGCCATGAGAGAAAGGTGTCAGAGCAAACAGTGTGAATAGATTGCATGACATGACATTTAGAGCTTTCTGTATGCAGGGAGTGAATCTCGTCTGTGTTTTTTACCGCACTTTGGCCTTCTGATCCTTAGAAGTGACAAGAAGTAGCCGATATAAACTGATGAAAAAAACAGAAGAGTTTTTTAGTGCAAAAAAATCAGCATTGGATCTCTTTAGACAGGGAGCGGTTAGAAGCACTGATACATCGTGTTGCTGCACCCACCACATGACAAACCACCTCAGGATCACAAATTAGGACCCGAGCCCAGCCGTTCAAAGGGTGACACCACAGCACCACTTGGGGGTTGGTGGCATGATTGGTTCTCATCCATCCATCATCCAACCTGCTATATCCTAACTACAGGGTCACGGGGGTTTGCTGGAGCCAATCCCAGCCAACACAGGGCGCAAGGCAAGAAACAAACCCCAGGCAGGGTGCCAGCCCACCACAGATGATTGGTTCTCTTTAAAGGAAATTAAAATAGAGTTTGTATATCATATTTATCACTTTTGAGGTTTAATATGTTAATCACATCAGAACATTATTATAATAACTGCTCGGTGATATGAATTACTATACACCCAAGGCGTTATTTGGACAGTTTGGCTGCATTTCCCTACTTGATCAAGGGGTAGGTTGTCATTTTCCACATTTTTAAATCTTGCGTAAAGACGGGTCACAGTTAACAAAAATATAAGCACATTCTCCCATATTTTTATGAATCTTGACTTTTGCTTGCAAACTCACATTTTGGGGCCTCGATATGTCTGCAAAATTTTTTTATAAATCTGCCCTCTGCAGTCAGCTTGCTAATCTGAGCACATCTCTCCAGTTTTGATGTCACTACACTGGTTACCTGTGTCATTCAGGATTGACTTTAAAATTCTGCTTATGGTATATAGAGCCTTAAATAATCTTGCCCCATCTTATATATCGGAATGTCTGACATCTTATATTCCAAATCGTAACCTCAGATCCTCAAATGAGTATCTCCTTAGAATTCCAAGAACAAAACTTAAAAGTGGTGAGGTGTCCTTCTGCTGATATGCACCTAAAATCTGGAATAGCCTGCCAATAGGAATTCGCCAGGCTAATACAGTGGCGCACTTTAAAAAACTGCTGAAAACACATTACTTTAACATAGCCTTCTCATAACTTCACTGTAATTAAAATCCTGATACTCTGTATACCCAACTCATTATAATAACTCTTCATGGTGGATCTAAAATCTGTACTAACCCCTACTCTCTCTTCTGTTTCCTTTTCCGGTATCCTTTTACTCAAAGCACCGTGATGTTCCAACAATGATGGATGGATTAAAAGCCAGACGTCTGTATGACCATCAGCATCAAGTGACTTTGTGAGAACCCTAACTACAAAGAGGACTATTTCATTTAAGTTAGGTAGAAACCCCAGAGGGGACAGGGCGGTCCCATGGCCTGGAACCTCTGCAGACTTTATTTTTTTTCTCCAGCCGTCTGGAGTCTTATTTTTTTTTTTTTTTTCTGTCCATCGGACCTTACTCCTTTTCTATGTTAACTGATGTGGTCTTATTTTAATTTATTTTGTCTTTTATTTTTCTTTTCTTCATTATGTAAAGCACTTTGAGCTACTTTTTGTATGAAAATGTGCTATACAAATAAATGTTGTTGTTGTAATAATTCTTTGCATTTATATAGTGCTTTTCTCACTACTCAAAGCGCTCAGCAATTGCAGGTTAAGGGCCTTGCTCAAGGGCCCAACAGAGCAGAGTCCCTTTTGGCATTTATGGGATACGAACCGGCAACCTTCCAATTGCAAGTGCAGGTCTTGCTAGGCTAATTACAGGCACTGCTGTTAACCCAACATGCACAATACTTAGTTTTGAATACTCAAGAGAAATAACAGTCCACCGAGACATTAGAACATTCAAAATGACCAGTGACCTGAGTGAAAATGAAACAGTATCATTATGTGTAGTCCTTTCGATGCACATTACTCATTGCCCCAATTTCACTTCATGCTTTAGATAAAATAGAGAATGAAATAACTCATCCAATTTCATTTTCTTTCCCTAATCATAGGTTCAAAATTGGCACTAAACAGCCTAAAACCACCCAACATGCCAGCAATACCATGCTTGGTATTTAAAACATATGTAATTCCTTGACGGATTTACAGGATATGGATTTACCACCGGATTTTCTTTTCCTCACTTTGAACTTATTAAAATTCTGTAAATGCCGATATGGACTACAAACCGCCACGAAGTTCCTGTAAGGCTGCAGAGAGGAGGGCCTTCTCCAAGTCTGTGAATCAACTCGCCAAGCGGCGCACTAATAGTCGCGGAAGTGCGGCACGACGTCGTTTCGTCGCCCACGCCATTGTTTTGGCTGACTCTACTGCCCGCGAAAGCTACGGCCATCTAAACGACAAGCTCGTGGGCAGCTTTTCGCCATTTTTCCGTACGTTTTGACAGGTACCGATGGCGGCGGCGGTGCCAGCGACAGCAGCAGCAGCAGCCTCACCAGCTCAACTTTCTCCATTGAGAGTGAGCTCATCAGCCGCGCGCTCTCTACAGGTGATTGGTGCCACTCGCCAGCCAATCACAGCGCTCCTGTTTGCCATTGCAAAGTTGTTAACCCCAGAGTCTTCTTCGGGCTTTGTCAGCTTTTTAATCTTGTGAAATAACGCTCTTGTTTGTTCTTTCGCTTGCTGTTATTATTCGGTTCTTCTCGATTTATCGTACTAGCGTTGGGGACTGGATCTGACGGCAGAAGGTAATCGGGATAATAAAGGAGCGATTCTGAATAATTCTGCTGCATGGCGTTTGTTGTTTGCTTAACAGCAAGTAACAGCACATCTTGACAATTGTGTTGAACTGTGTTGTCATCACCCACCTCAGCAAGCTTTTGGGTAAGTTCTTTTTTTGTATTCCCTCTTATTTTTTTTCTCGTGCGTTAGGGTCCAGTTTTATGTTTCATTGATCATATTCATAATAAAGCGTTCGATAATTTTAATTGTCTGTTAATGAATTAAAATGAGCGTATGCCGCCCCCCTCCTCTCGTCTATAAATTCCGCCCATATTGAGCGCGTCAATCCCCGTCTTTTTATCCGTTTGGGGTAACTCTGTGATTTTTTTTTTTCGATATCATCAGCTTTTTTTAGAACGAAATTGTAGTCTTGTATTTGAAATGAATTGTGAAAAAGAATAAAAGAAAAACTTCCAATCCATCTTACTTGACTTTTTTTTATATCCCACCTCCACACACGCAGAGGGACACACGGAATAATAACCGCAATGCAAAATGCGTACGTTGCACTGTTATGATTTCCAATTATTATTATTTTTTCATAATTGTATTCTTCAGAAATGTGACCTTTGTGAAACGGGACGAAGAATACGCTCGAATGGTTGAATATGTACACATTTTAAATAAAAGCCAGCTTGACGTTTCCTGATCCCCCGGAGAGCTGCCCTTGCTGGCCGTACACATTGACACATAAAGCTGGGTATTTCTATGAAGTTATGGCCGTGTCTGGATGTTGTCTTGTCGGTATGAACTCCCGCCCTGCTGGGCTGCTTTCTTCTTGGTGGGGGGAAAAAAATTATAGGCGGAATTGGATCGTCAAAGTCTTCCTTTCTTTTTTTGTTTAGTGGTGTTTGTAATGAGGTTAGTCGCGTGGCATTTCAAATAAATCATCTTTTTGTGCATAATGGTCTCTCTCTCTCTCTCTCCTTCTCTTTTTTTGTTTGCCACTATCCGTGATGGTGGCGCTGTAGTGTTCTAGAAGATTTAATTTGCCCATTTCTTTATTTAAAAGACAAAAAGAAACAGACAGGGGATGTCACCGTATAGGATAAAACCCGGTAAACCGCGTTCAATAGCTCAAATCTTAATCGGTATATTCATCGGTGTGAAGATTCGTCAGTGTTTGGTGTTATTTCACATTTTATTTGGGTTCTAAATCGTTCATTATTTTTAGATGGCATCGCGGTTATCATGCTGGGGGAAGCCCTGAGGTCTCTCTTGATCCTCATGATCTAATTGCAGTTGCTACGGTGTTTGGAAGAGGCGGGGTTTGTTACCTTTTTACCACCCGATCGGTTTTCCGAGTGTTATCCAATCTTAAACTGCAATTGCCCTTTTTTATGTCTTGTAATTGTAAATGTCTTTCAGGAAAAGTCGATCGCTAAAATCGAAAATGAACCTATATGGATTGGTCTTGTTAGTCTGTTTTCAGCACGCAAGTTCCTTTGTGGAGGGGAAAACCTAAAATTAGGGGCGGAGGGGAACAAACGCTTGTACTGTATTTCCCAGCTTTTAGTGTAGCAAACACCTTAACATGGCTTGTTATCTCATAGGTATCGGGATACTGGTAAGGCTGCACCTTTATTCAATCTGTAATTCAATTTTACTATTCTTTTTCTTAATTCTGCTTTTTTTTCCAGCACATGGTTGTTGCAAATAAACATGAGCAGTGTGTCATATTGTCAGGATGCAATCAACATCACAGTAGGTATTTAGAGAATGGGAGGATGTCCACAGGGACAAGAAGTAAACATGTAAACTTCACACAGTTGACGACCCAGCTTCAAATCAAACTGGAGTCCATGAATTGTGAGGTGGTAATGTTACCTGTTGCTCTACAATGATCCATAATAAATAAGCCCATATACAAAATAGATACAAATTGGCAAGTGAGAGGAAACCATTAAGTTGTTAGTTTAGCTAATATCTAAGCTGTCCCAGTATCTCATCCAGATACTTTTTTTTTTTTTTTTAAAAAGGTTGTCAGGGTTTCAGTTTCAACTACATGTCTCAGTAATTTACCTGATTATTTGAAAACTTTAAATTAAAAAAACAAAAAAAAAAAGTGTTTCCAGTTGTCAGTCCTAAGCGCTCTTCTTCTTAATTTTCACTGGTGTCCTTGAGCATGTGATTCATCTTTAATGTGAAAGAATTCTGCTGGATCAACTTTATCAATGTGAAACAGGTTTAATTCTTGGAGTCTGTGACAGTAGGACACATCCTTAAGTCCTGGGATGCATCTGGCCGCTCTCCTCTGCACAGTTTCAGGTGCTGCTGTGTCTGTCTTGTAGCGTGGAGTCCAGAACTGCACACAATATGTCAGATACTGTCTCACTAGTGCATTATATAGTCTGAGCATGATGTTCTTTGAAATATATATTTAAACGTCGTATAACATTTTATTTACCTTTGTAATTGCTTCTGCACGTTTCTTGGTGAAAACATTGTGTCAACCTAAACCCCTCAATCCTTTTCAGAGGCTCCTTCCTGTAGAACCGTTTCTCCTGTCTTGTATTTATAACTGACATTCCTTTTGTCCATATGAAGCAATTTTTAACAGCAAACTGTAGTGTTTGCTCAGCTCTGACATTTGTCCAGTTCTTAAGCTTCTCCAAATATGTCTATAAAGTAAACTTGTGCTCCAGCCAGGGTTCTTTCCCACTATGCCCCCAATTACTATCTGTGAAGTCATAACCCTCGTTTTGACTCTGAATTGAATAAGCGAGTTCATGAATGGCTGGATAGATTTCTAAGGCCTCAACAGCGTAAATTTTTTTTTTTTAGTTTTTTTTTTTTAAAAGAGATTACAGTGTTATGCTCAAGTCATGCATGTCCTTTAGCAGTACACACCAGGTGTCTAGTAACAAAATACTAATGCTTAATAAGAAGTGCTGCAGCTTGGAAAAAAATGTTGGCAGCAAGAATTGAGAAATGGGCAGAATTAAGAAATATCTGAAGCACAGTAAAGAATAGCAGAGTCCAAGGCACATGCTTACCTGAGCTATTCTTGTAGTATTAAAGCATGTAGGTATGTAGATGCAAGTTGTTGTTTCTGATTTAAATGTTAATGAATCAAGGTAGTGATTTCAGGAGAGAAGGAATCACAAAAATAAAGTTTAGTACTGAAATAGCAACAGTACTGGCACTGGAACGTCTAGACAAGCTGTCCCTGAGATATTTATACCGACAGGAAAGAAATTCCATTTTAAAACTTATTTTGGCATCACTGTATGGGTGGCTTATATAGTTAATAGTGTTTCTCTCTCTCTCTCTCTCTCCCTCCTTCTTTCTTTCTTAAAATAGCCAAAGTTCTCAAACATTAAATCCAATCTGGGGCATGGAGGGGCAGTTTAGCACTGTTAACTTCTGCTTCAGGAGATTGGGTTTAAATCCAGTCTTGTCATGCTGTATTTTTAGTTTGTAAGTTATGTTTGATTAATTGGAATTTCTAAACATGCCTGGTGAGTGTGAATGGGAATATGTATCTTGAGTCCTGATTTGAGTTTGATACTAGTGAGTTAAACTCTGGCCCCCTGTAAACCTGTAAATAGATTAAGAGGAATTGTAATGGTAAGAATATTGAGGTTGAGTAGTCTCTACTTTGTTTTTCATTATTTTAGTTAATATTTGAACCAAAGTGACATCACACAAATGTATAGCCACAAAGGTTGGTGAAGCTGTGGCTGAAGGTGCATTTGTTGGAATCATTCAAGGCATCCTGTGCACCGTACTTCCAGTGGAAAGTTGGCTTTAAGATCTGCTTTCCTGCTACTTGCATTAATTTTGCAGCACAATGGAAGCTTGACTAAGTTAAAAGGGTTCAGTTCCAAAGGTCAAAAATCTAAATGTAAACAAACTAGGAATTGTGTGTTAAGTTGGCACTCAGACTTGAAGCCGAGTGCTGCGTTTAAAATGTAGTATGTACGAACTGCAGTAATACTACCTGCTGATGTTTAATGTACAGTAATTGTGTCTGTGGTCACAGCACAGGTGATGTATAGGAAGGGCTCAGAGCATGCCATGTAGTGCCACTGCTTGTCTGACAAATGTAAAGCACATACTGTGATTACCTCTGTTGGTAGATTTCAACCTAAACAGCAAATTAAAGAAGATCCTGGTGCAACATAAGAACTGTTTTCTCCCTGTCATAAAAATGATTACATATTCCTTGACATAATAGTGTCACATCCTTCATTTTCTGTACAATTCAGTTTCTTTTTATATAGTGTTCTTTGCAAGAGCACTGTGACAAGTTCTCAGGTAAAATGCAAGTACAGATTTTACAAATTACTAAACATAGTATTAGTACATATAAAGACACACATTTGTAAAAACATGCAGAAAACAAATTGGAAGCTAATTAATATAAATGGAAACACACTAATATCTGTCCACTAATGGCCAGTTGACAATTCTAGATGCTTACTGAATATATGCCAGGATGCTTTCAACCTGTTCTAATAAAGTATCTATCTATCTGTCTGTCTATCTATTATATAGTGCCTTTCATATGTCTATTTATCTGTCTGTCTGTCTGTCTGTCTTGCCCCACTGTCCATGAAAGACATTTTGCACAGAGTATCCTTTTGTTTTTGCCGGTTTCTTGATTGTTCACCTTGGAGGTCTGGTGAACTGTGGATAAATTGAAAACTTTTTAATGATAATACCAAAATAAATATAGAGGAATTAAAAATGGCACAAGCGCATGTTACCCATCTCTGTATTGAATAGGTCAGATGCCTAAGAATCCTCGCCACGTAAAAATTTTAATAGTAACATTCTCCAACCAGTTCCGCTTCATGGGGAGCCCCTCCCAGTTCACTGACAACAAAAAGCCATCACCTCATCGTTTAGTTAACAAAGTACAACTGTTGAAGCTTGATCCAATCAAAAGCGTCTTTCAGACAGAGACAGTCAGGCAACTGTAGTGGTTTGCATTTTTCTTTTTCTTTCTTTCTCTTCAGCATTTAGCCTTGTGGGGAGAGGGGGCTTCCTTTTGGCTATTCAGATGGGAATGGCTGTAATGGTTTATGCAATGCAATTTATTCATTTTAATCCTGGCAGCATTTACAGGAAAGCAGGTAAGGGTTAACTTAGCACCTGCTGCTCTATAATCATAAGTGATGTGTAGTATAGGGTGGTCCATATCTAATTATGAAATTTTCATTACGCTATAAAAACGTATTAAATTTATCACATAGAAAATCACCCGAAAAATCCCGGACCATCGAAGTGTGCGAACTGACGACATGAAGAATCGTCTTCGCGCCGAACTGAAATCATCCCCGCATAAATCGAAGTCATCCAGACGATCTGGTTCTGCATAATTTAGTTCTGGACTACCCTGTAGATATTTTAATGCTGTTTCATACGTATCTCAATCTATGTAATTAGCTGCTTTTTTTCTTTTTTTGTGATACTTGCTTCTTATTTCAGATGGCAGGGGAAGCTGAAGGGCAAACACAATGTATTTTTAGGAAGATTATTAGGAAATTTTGTAATAATGACATCAAGTTTGTACCATATTGTACCTGAGGATTAGGGTCATTGATAATGAGCACACGTGAAGGCTCTGGACCAGAGCACAAGTAACTGTTTGGCAGTTGTTTCTGTCATGGGAGGAAGTAACCATGAAACAGTCTGCATTCACATCATCATAGTGTATATATAAATATACAGTGTTTGTGTGTGTGTGTGTGTATGTATGAGATAGATAGGCAGACGTACAGATTTATATAGAGAGAAATATGGATATAGTGAGCGTACTATCTTTCTCTATCTGACAATAGTATCTCTAGAAAATCTATAAATATAATGGCCATTTGGGTACTCTATTCATCCTTGGTATGTACACCCGTTCACCTGCCTTCGTCTCGGCTATATTAATATCTAATTTTGACTTGCCCAGGTACATTACTAGTTAGTGGTGGAGAGTGAACTGACAACCTTGTACTTATGCGTTATACACCGTGACTATAAGCCACACAGTCCAGTTACCCACGATGAAATGCATGTGAGGTCTATACATGTCAGCTGACGTTTCATTCAGGTTTTGAATCCTATTTGACTAAATTTGGTTTACACCTTCTTAATGGCCTTTGTCTTGCAGAATAGCTCAAGGTGGAAATTGATGTAGCAAATTCATTTATTTTAGTGCAGTATGTAATTTTTATTTTTCATTTGTAGTGTCACAGTTCTGGCAGATTAAATGAATTGCTCAGGGTCACATAGGACTACACTTGAGCAATTAGGCCACATAATTTCGTAAATTCATTATATAGATTGCAGTTTTCTTTGGCTAATTTATCACATTGTGCTTTGTAAATACAATGTAGTTGTTTCAGTATTTCTGAAATCTAAGTACAGGCTGTTTTAATGACAAAATTGGTTACTAAGATGGTTGAACGCATTACCTTGTGATTTAATGTCTTCACTATTATACAAAGAGAATGAAAACACTAGTTGCATCTTTGTGTGACCATTTTATGAATCTCAAAAAAAAACTAAAACGAAAAGGGAGAATGTTGTGGTTTTTTTGTTTTTTTTTTTTAAACCATGTGAAGACAGTTCTGCATGGTCTATTTTAAACTTTCTATGGTTTCATTTTCATCTTAAGTGTCAGACCTTCTAGGTATGGGTGCTGTTGTTAGAACGAATAATTGATTTGAAGGTTTCATACTCATTTATTCCTAAGACACTTGGATCTTTTGTCCAAGTATACTGAAGGGGATCGATTCAAGCTTTTGCTCTCTGATTCACTTTTCTCTGAAAAACCCTGACGAGGGGCCCACTTCCAAGGAAACTGATGGCAAAGTATATTTGGATGGTTCAGTATATTGTTCTCGTAGCTTTAAAGGAATAAGACTTGTATTATGCTCAGTATTCAGTTTTAATTTTTAGCCTTTGCCTTTTTCAACTTGTTTAATCTAGAATTGGTTACCTGATTTTTTCAAATTAAATTATTAAATGTATTTTAAATAGATTACATGAGCTTATTGAGCTTCTTTACAACTATTAAAGAAGCTTACTGATGTTTTGAAAGTAATACCTTAGCAAATATACTCAAAAAATGAACCTCTTATGATAAATAACAAATTCTTATTAATAAACGAATATGCTGCAACATTTAGTGTAAAAGTAACATGAAATGTTAAGTTAAAATAATACTCCACCCATAATATTTTTTTTACTTGCCCCATGTAGTTTATAGAGTTAGCTGAGAAATTATTAATCTCATATTTTCATGCACAATGGAAAGAAAAATGTTCTGATATATTACAAGCCAATATTGGCCAATGCAGCATAACAGTGAAAGATTTTCTCATGTTACTTGTGTCACATTATCCACATGTCAGTTATCAAGCTGTATGCTCAAAAAGTTCTAAACGTGCTTTTTTTGCAAAATTATTGTTAAATAGATGGAAAAATTCTGGAAAAATCAGCATATACTCTAAAAGGGAAACTAAAGCCACATTGGATTGACTTTTTGAATTGACAGGACAACTGACCAGCGAATGAGGGTGAGAAGCCAAATACGTACATTTCTTTATTCATTTCCATAACCACCACTCCCTCCATCATTGTATTTCTTCATGTTAGAGTCTAAAGCCAATGTTGCATTACATGACTTCTAGTCTGAGAGGATGTCAAACTTTGTGACTGCGTTTGCTGATCTCATTGTCAAATTACATGACCGCATGACAACTTTCTGGCAGAGTTTAAAATTTCCAAATAATCCCAAGTTTGTGCCATTTTTTGATGAGTAATAATGTGGTGCCTGATGGAGCTGGTACCTATGCAGTTCTATTTGTAAGGTCTAAAACATCCATGTTCTTTATTCTTTGTCACTGGATTATATACATTGTACTTCTGGATAAGCGCTTGTTGGTTATCAGCTCTTACACACACAGAGCCTTCCTCTGTAACTTAAGACAAAATTTGTTACACTGTTTGGTTTCTGTCCTGTTGAGTTGCAGACAAGTTGAACTGTGACACGGGGTATGTAAGACTATGTGACTGGCCCTCACAGGAGCACGCCACAACTGCCATCAACTTGCTAAGACTCCAAAAGCAAATACAATGTGAATGCTCCACACTTTTTTTTTTTTTTTTTTATATTTTAAAAATAACGTCTTGCACCTTAGTGGTCAGGTTGGGGAGCATGCAGTGGTACAGTGCGTTGCCGCACCCACCACATGATGAAACAGCTCAGGATCCTGACTGGCAGACACGCAGTCCAGTCCCACCCTCCGGAAATGACACTGTATTTGCTGCAGCCAGGTGTTATGTGGGTGTCCCCTTGGCCTGGTCTAGCCACTCGGGTCCTCAATAATGAGGGTCCTGCGAGCTGGATCACCCTTAGGGAATCGCGCCACATGGCCGTAGTGCCGTAACTGACGCTCCCTCACAATGCAGGTAATGTGCCACATTCGGGACTCCGTGACACAAAGTCTACCAGCGGTACCCAAGGACTCTCCGAAGAGACACAGTACCAAAGGAGTCTAATCTTCTTCTTATGCTTTAAGAAATGTACAATCCTTGCTTGAGTTTTTTTCACTGATGTACTTTAATAAAGATGTATTCTCTTAACTCTGGGTCTCCTATAGCGAGGGCGGTGGGAAATATTTTAGAATATATATGTTAAAGTGTAATTTATGCATTTTAAGAGTTACCCATATTAACATTGTTTATGCAAAATTTATGTCATTGTCTTTGCCCTTGCTTCTCTGTCCTAAGATGAACACAGTCTGCATCCTACCAACTGTTTGTTACCCGTTTGGTGATCTAACAGAAAACCTCCAATAAATAACTGGCAAACAAGCCCTCTCAGCACAAAGACCAAAGACAAAAAGGCACTCTTAATATGAACTGAATGCTGTTCAGGTCTCAGAGTCTAAAATATACACATTTTTTTCAAATTATTATAATTAATGAATTAATTAAAACTTCATTTTAGAGATGCACCAATACAGAAATTTTGGAGTGATGCCGATATCTGATGATGTCAATGTTGCCATCTGCTTATGCTGATACAAACATTTATAAAACAGAAGAAATGGGACTAGATCTGTCTGGATGAGGATTACAGATAAATTTAATATTTATTTGTATAACATTACACTTTTGCAGACCATGTATCATCATTAAAGTAAACCGCATCTGTCACAGCTACCTGTTCCTTGTATAAGGAATGCTTTTCCAGGCTGTTGCTTAAAGGCTATATAACACTTTATTCTTCTTCTTTTAGATTAGTTTTGAAAAAATGTAAAATTATACAATGGCAAAGAAAGAAATAGCCCCACTTACATTGTTTGCAGAAGATGTTATTAGTATAATTGTTCAAACACATGGCTTCTGCTGAACCACATTTAGCTGGCTACCTGATCTTTGGTTTTGCAGATTGTAGTCTTTAACACTATATAATAATTTTTTCTTTTTGTTTGATGGGGAAAAGCATCTACAGTAATTGCAATTAGAATAATGAAAAAAAGGAAAAAAATGATATAATGATAAAGAAATAACTTTTTAAGGGGGAGGTTTTTACTTCATGAACAACCGCATCTCTACCTCATTGCAGGAAATTTTGATCACATCAGAAGTTGCACTGGACAATCTGCCACTGTCCACACAAATGCAGTGGACTGACAGGAGCTTGCGTGCTAATTTGTCATTGGTAGGAAATCGACTTCTGTTGTTGTTCCAGTATTGTAGTGGAATTCCATTCAGTGAGATTGGTGTTTCTGACAGAAATTGCTGCATATACCAAATCATTAAACATGCATATGTAAAAAAACATTATATTTAATGCCACCTGACACTAATTACTAGGGTTGTCAAATTACCCAGAAATTAGAATTTTCATATTAAAAATAAGTATATATTTGAATGTAAGATTAGAAGTCTGGGTGCTGAATGTACTGCATGAACATTCTTTTTAGGTGTTTTCCATGTTAACATTCTTTGGATTTCCATGCAGAGTGATCCTGAGCATTCTTAGATATGCAAAATTGCCTTATGTAATTAAAAATAGCCATGAGTCTATTGAGCAGTTAAACTAAGCACATGTTTAGGACTTCTATCGAATGTCCATGAATCAGTGTGACCCTGTCAGCAAGAAGTTTGTGCATATGACTTGAAACCATATTATGTTGCTGTGGAAGCACTAGGTCTGAGAAAAAATATTCACTGGGAATTATGTAATAAGGCTCAAGATCGGTAGCCTAAATGGCTGTCAAAACCCCATATCTTGGACTGAAAATGGCCGGTCATCCACCTTTGTAATTTGTTTATGTTTCTGAACTATCTTTGTCAAGTTTCTTAGATTTTTTTTTTTATCCCAAGAAATTTATCAACAGGCTGAGCAGCTGCAGTTTTTAATTTTGTGCACAACAGTGCTTAATTATCATCTTTGGATTTGAGGATGTTTGTGGATATGTTGGGTTAGCATGCCTTAACTTGATGGTATTGAAATTTCATACTTCAGTCCCTCCGTGCAAGGCATGCATTGAACAAGTGTAACATTTGCCATATTTTATGTCGCTCTCCTTTACTGGGAAAAACTTCCATACTGCGGACATTTTCATGCTGTAGCCCAATGCTGTCTTAAAGTTCTGCACATCTGGAGCACAGTGAATATGTCATCAAACATAGCATTGAATTGTCCATCAAATGTAGGCCTTGGCCTGATGCTGATTCCATTCATCCATTTTCCAACCCGCTGAATCCGAACACAGGGTCACGGGGGTCCGCTGGAGCCAATCCCAACCAACACAGGGCACAAGGCAGGAACCAATCCTGGGCAGGGTGCCAACCCACCACAGGACACACACAAACACACCAAGCACACACTAGGGCCAATTTAGAATCGCCAATCCACCTAACCTGCATGTCTTTGGACTGTGGGAGGAAACCCATGCAGACATGGGGAGAACATGCAAACCAGGTCTCCTAACTGCGAGGCAGCAGCGCTACCACTGCGCCACCGTGCCGCCTGATGCTGATTATCTAGTGAAGGATATTATTCTGTAGATCCTCTTGCATCCTAACTTAATTTAAAACCAAAACAAAATAATTTTATCAAGCAAAATGTTGAAATACTGCTAAAGAAAAATTGGCAAAACTAGTTGTTTCACTGGTAACTTTTATTCTGAATTGAGTAGTGACAAAATCTGACAAGTGGCAACCATAATGAGAATGTTGGTAAACGCAGGAGCTGTTAAATAAAGTGAAAAAGTTACTACTGTGTTATACACACAGTATCTACTACACTAGAACCTGATCAAATCCACATGAGATGACAATTTTTCTGTTCATCATTACTCAAAGACGCTTATCTCTGGGATAATGGAGTTTTAGAAATGAGTGTGCAGAATATGACCGCTTAAACTCTGACAGCACCATTGCATAGGATATAACAAGTGTGATAAATCCAGTATGTTCAAAGGTGAGAAATATGTGTACGTTAAAGTATAGGAGAAAACTAGTGAGAGTCTAGTGTAAGGGAATTAACAAACAAACATAGTATCTCGGTCATCGTCAAAGGTGAAAACACAAATCATAAAAAGGAAGGAAAGACAATAAATGGTGGCCTGCATTGCTGTAAAGAAGAATGCCTATGGCAGGAGAAGGGTTTTTGGATAAACTTGTGAACAGAAGCTAAGGTATAAGTGAAACCAAGAAGGCAATCAAGAAAAATATTAAGACAGTTAACAGGATGACCTGCTTGTCTGCTTGTGAGTGCATGGAATGTATTGAACTGCAGTTTGTGTGATTTAAGCTTTCTTTTATATTGATGAAAAAAAATACTTTTGTTTAAAATATAATTTATACTTGTGGGCAGATGAAGCACCACAATTAAGCCATTTTCTAATCTGCTTACCTAGTTCAGGCTACATGGGAGCTAGTGTCTTTCCCAGCAGCACTGACTGTTCGGTAAAAATGCTGCCTGGATGGAGCACCAGTCTAAAATTATCCTACCCAAACTCTTAGCAAAAGTTTTGTATTAGAAGCCCACGCATGTGATAGGTGTTGTGTGTTTTTTAATTTTAAAAATGTTATAGTCGGCATTTGAGAATTTATTAATAACGGCTTCTTTTGGTCCTGAAGTTGCCTTGTATGTTTTTTATCTTGACATCTTTGTCATCTTTGTGAATCACATTCTTGTTTCGTTTATCTTAATCTCACTTCCTGGTGTGTGGGTTTGTGTTTTATTTTTTTTCTGTCTCGGTCTCTCAAACTGACAGCTAGTAGTAATTCTATACATATTAGATAGATAGATACTTTATTATAGCTATACTTGAAAATGATGAAGCTTTTATACACAATTAGCAGCACATGTACTGTAGATTTGGTGTATTTGTACTAAGGGTATAACCCAGCAATATAACATAATGGATTTCCTGCACACTAAGGTTGGATTTTATATTTCCAATATGTTTAAATATTACTGCTTTTTGTTATATTGCAATTTTTTATTTACTTACTTTCCCTATACTTCGTATACAAGAATTGCATTCGTCTAAAGATTCAATGTCAAGATTTTGATGAATCTTAATGTTTTAGACCTCCCTGACTTTCTCGTATAGGAAAGTATTATAATCCTCCAAAAATTTCATTTCGAGATTTTGATGAATCTCAACATTTTACACTTCCCTGAGTCTGAAAGTATCATTTTTGGAATTATGTCTGTGTGTGTGTGTGTGTGTGTGTGTGTGTGTGTGTGTATGTAAACACAATTAACTTGAGTACACTTTCACTTAGGTAAACCAAATTTTGCATACAAGTATTAGGTACAAAACGTGGATTTCATCATCAACTTTTGGGCTATTTCCATTAACGGAAGTGGTACTTTACCTTCTATTCATGTTTTTATAATATTTGTTGAATATATTATTGATTTGATTTGTTATTGATGGTTCTTTTAATGCACATAAGTGACGATGCGGGTTCTGCTCCATGCTCCCATTGCTGTTCAGGAACCCTTGAACCCTACACCATCGATTAATGTCACCGAGTTGAGCTAGACAGTTGAGGCAAGTTGAGCAAGGGGATGGTTCAAATGTGCAAAAGTGCTTTTATTAAAAATCCAACAAAAACAAAGTGTTCAGTAAGTAGTGCTGTGCAGTTCCAAGTTCAAATAAATAATCCAATAAAAGAAATGTGGAGGTTAACACAATAATAGAAAAAACAATCCTTTAAAATCGAGGTTAAAACGTTCATACAGGAAGCAGTTTTAAAAAACCAACAACAAGCTCGGTGCTTCTTTTAACTGGTGACTCCCCTGCTTCTCCCTGTCCAGGCTTCGCAACAGGGGAGCCACTCTCTCTGCAGCTGCCCTTTTCCTTTCATACGCAACGAGACTGGAGACCTCCCGATCCCTGGCTTCGGTCTGGCACTCATCCCAGCCTCGAGACTTGGTTCAATCCAACGGCCAGGACGCTCACGTTGGATACTTTCCGGCCTTCTGCGGCCAGTCGCCTTCCTCTGGTCACTCCCGCTACCTGCTCGCTCAGCGGGAACAACTTCCAACTCCCAACGCCTGGGTGTAGGCCTAACACCTAGGCCCTCGCAGCTGCCCGCGAGCGCACGTTCGCTCACTGGCTCACCCACACGCTCTTCGTGGCTCTCTATCTCCCTCGCACTGACCTGCTTCCCAATAACCTCCGTCTCCTTCTCTTTTCTTTTTCTCTCATTCTTTTTTCTTTTCGTTCTTTCTCCCAACCGACTTGCGCTTCTTTTAAACAGCGAAGGGCCACAGCAGCTGCAGCACATTAGCCACGGGAACAATCACGGATGTGGGCAGTCCCTCACCTGTGCACTAGGTGAGAAACGCCCACACCGCAGATCGCCCCGTGGCTTACTATGGCCACTACGCCCCTCATGAAGCCGCCTTGAGTGCGGTGATTATTTATTTAAAAAGAAATGGCCTTTGCTCAGCGAGCTGTGGACCCATAACACCACAGCATAATATAAAAATATAATCCTTGTCTTGTGGTTTACTCCTCAAATATCCATCCACATATCTGAGTATACAAGAAAGTGGAGGGAAAACCACTCTAGATTTATTTATTTATTTATTTTGAGTTGAAATTTTGGCTAAATGAGTAACATACCCTTGAGCCAACATATCACACCTTATATTTTCCACATTATAAATATAGTGAATTACAGTTCATATTGACAAACCTCAGTATATTGTTCAAACTTTGCTGTGGTTGATGTGTTACTGAAGTATTTTTTAATATGGCTTTGATTGCAAATGACATTACATCCAGTAACTTTGTGAAAGACAATATAAACCCAAATAGTCAAACTGTAAACAAGGAGAGAGCATTTTCTTTAGTCAATTCTCTGCAGCTAAGTCAATATCTATAGTTAATTTTACCTCTTAAATTAAAAAAAAAAAAATCTGCTGTGTCATGTGAAGAAGTGAAATAATGTGTGTGTGTAATATTACATAGGACACAACATTTTTTTAGGTAATTTTAAGACTCTGGAGTAGAATGTAGTATTGGTTAAAAAGGAGAATAAAAAGTGTGTTTAAAATTATTTGCCAGGGCTGTGGAGTCGATAGATAAATCCTTTGCCTCCGACTCCTTAGTTTCTGGTACTTCTGACTCCGACACTCCGACTCCTCTGTATTTAATATGCTAATGTATTTTCCATGTTGTTTCCATGTTACACGTCATTTAACCACAGAACTACTGGCTAGGAAGCTGACTCTCTACAGTATTGGCCAGTTTAAACAAAAGACCAAGAACCCCTGAGCACACTTTAGGCCATAGCACACACCTACACTTACATCATTATACTTGTTTACACTCAAATGAACTTATTAAACACATTATATCTGAAATAAAATGAAAACACTTTTTGTAATGTACCACAATCCAGATTACAATATGTGAATGTGAGGTTATATAATAGCTCAGCTGAACTTCACACTAGTAGTAACACAACTATGCACTGGGCTTTATTCTTACAACACATAAGTACCGTAGATCCCGTTATATAAGCCGAGAATTTCATCCTAGATTTTTGGCTTGGTGTTTGGGGGTCGGTTTATACAACGAGTATCGTTTCAGATTCAAGATTTCCAGCGCAATGCCGGTTTTGCTGATGAATACGGAAGTAAATTATGACGAAACCACAGAGCCATCTTTCAGATGAAGAAGCAACTTTGCATGCCCGTACTTTAAATTAAATAAAAAATGTATTCAAAAAAGTGTTTTAGTTGTTGATTTTATTAATAAAATTTATAATAAATTATCGGGAAGTAAAATTAAAAAATTTTTGTTTTGATTTATGATCAACTTCTTGTGTTACGACACGGATGTGGTCACGTGTATCCGCTTGCGCGATTGTAAACAAACAACCGAGAGTGTTAGTAGCGTCAGTCGGAGCCCAGATACATGTGTTTGTGGATGTAATTTCGGTCATTGCAGTGATATATATAATTCATTAAGACCATGCAAGCAAGACACATAATTGCTAAGGAAGGAAGAGAAGGTAAAGAAAGCAATCACAATCGAAACGAAGATGGAAATATGAGAGTGCTGTTCGTGTGACCGATCTCACTAATATGTACAGCATGTCGAAATCCACCATCTCGACAATTTTACAAAGAAACCTTCCGTTTCATTCTCCTCCTCCTCCCTTCCTGCAGCCCAAAGATGTCAAATTAAATGGTGAGTACAGTATGATATTGTTGTTTCTAGAATAGAATGCCTTTGATTGTCGCTATACACATCTACAATGAGATTAAAAGCAGCTCCTTCAGTGCAGAAAAAAAGTTCTGTATAGGGCTTGCATGGTTGTTTTTTTTAGCCTTAGCATAACGCCGGATCTGCGGCCCCGCTTCTGCTTTCTTTCCCTCCTCTGTCTGTGTCGTCTCCTAGACCTGACAACAATCCACGGAGAGCCCGCTGGTCTCACTATGTTGTCTGGGATGTTGTGCGTGTGATGAAAAACACTCAAAACAGATGTCTGGCTCTGGACACCGATGTCTAAGGTTCTGACGGGTATAGCGGATGTTCGCTGAACCGATCGTTCACAAACAAGGAAAAAAAAAAGTACAAAAACAACAAAAAAGTGCACTGAAAAGGAGCGCCCTGAGCTGCTGCGACCATGCGTGCCCCCATGCTCCTAGCTTAATCTAGCCTACTTCTGGTAGGCTAGGGACTTTTTATAACTTTTTGGTTAGCACATTAGAAAAATTATTGATGTTTCGGTAAATTATGCACATTATACAACCCTGTTTTATTATGAAAAGGTTAAGTAAGTGTTGCAGTGGGAGGTTTGGAACGCATTATGGGGTTAGCCTTCGTGAACGAATTAAGTTTGTAAGTCAAGGGTCCACTGCATTGCGTATTTAAGTTAATCAAATTTATAACGAGTCTCCGGAAATCCACCCGCTGATGTACCGTATTTGCGTATATAGTTTCAACACAAAGGTTTCATTTTACCAAACTTCTCTGCAATCACTTCCTGGTTTCCATCAAAAATGCCGGCAGTCTCAAATTCTCGCCGATAAACATGATAAATATACCTGAAGAGACACTTTTAAGGAAATTTAGAAAATTTTGCTTGGAGAAGGGGGTCGGCTTAAATACCGGTCATCGGCAAATACATGTAATTTAGTAGGTAGAGAAGGGGATCGGCTAATATACCGAGTCGGCTTATATTCCGGGATCTACAGTACTTAATTATGACTATTGTTTGTGAAATCGGACATTTGAACTTGCTGTATTTTTTTTTCATTACAATTTAAATTTATTAGGACTCACAAGTATTACCTGAGTCTGTACATTTTTGCCGACTCCAACCCCAACTCCAGGTACCCAAAATTGTCTCTGACTCCACAGCCCTGTTTGCTACTTCCAGACATCATAAAAACACCACTAGATGAAAAGATTCTCAGCACTTCAGAACCCGCAATGGTTGCTTCCCAGTGCTGCTGTGATAGACTTTGCCCTTCTGTATTCATTAATTGAATTCATGTGGTATCAATAGTTTCTAAACATAGCTAAACTAGCTGTTATCACTTTGGCACTGGCTGTAGTCAGGTTTGAGGTAGAAAATTGCCTGATGCTGTCAAGCCAGGCTTTAAGATGCTGGCTAAAAATTCTATAATCTGAATGTGCTTTAAAATTCAAAAACACACATACACAGTCTTTGTACACAGATATCCATCATGTGTATTGGTGATGATAGGTATACTAAAGAGAAAAGTGCTGGAAGGAGTAGGTAATTTTTTTCTCTGTGCTTTATTTTAAAAATGTTTTATGTCTTTATGGATGGATTTACATTTGAAGATATCAGAACTGTCTAAAGAAGATGGGTTTTATTTGGTTTGCTTAATATTGCAGCAAAGAAAATGGTGTTGGTGGGGAGGGAAGTTTAAATTTGAACCTAATTGTCAAGAGTGCACAGTAAAAGACACCAAAACTGATTCTTATGGTGTGTTGAAAGCAAGTTGCTTTAGCTATTGCCTATCGTATTTGTATTACTACAGTGTACTCCTAGACACTATACTGTACATTTTGCATACGGGTACTTTGAAGCTGTACATCCGTGTGATGCATTTAATCCATGATAGCATCTGTTCCATTTGTAAAAGACATAGTTTAACAAACTGGATGTTCTGTGTTTCCCTTTATAAATGTGCAAGGTGACAAAATAGCATACTTTACTGATATATGCACCCTATGAAAAATATAGTTCTGTGAAGGAGAACAAATGCACGTGGAAGTGTAAAAATTCACCCAATGACCAGTTCAGTCTACATAAAGAATATTTCAGCATTTTTTGTAAATTATAGCAGAACTAACATTTCTGACTGGTTTTGGTGTAAAGTTTGTAGTCTGTGGTTGGCATGTGCAAGTCATTGTCTGAAGTGCCCTAGCCTAAATGATTGAATGTCTAAGATTACTTCTTACTTTTTTTCCCCAGTTATGGTTAACACTGTATAAACATAAGAGTATTTATTGTAATCCAGTCATTATAGCAGAGATGTCCATCCATCCTTCTATTCTGCTAATCCAGGGCAGGGAGACAGAGAATGCTGAACAAACGCACACATCCTATGCACAATTTACCGGTGCCAATTCAGCTAACCTGCATTGTCTTTGGACAGTGGCACCAGACCTACTCGGATACAGGAAAAACATACAAACTCCATTCAGGGAACACACAGGACACTAACTCTGGTCTCCTTGGGCCCCCACTGTGTGTCGCTTATTGGGGGGAAAAAAAAAAAAAAGTGGTGACGTGTGAATGATTATAAGACAACCTGTTTTTAGTTGTGCCCACCTTCCCACTTCATGTAAAAGTTCTTAGCAATTTCAAACTACTCTGCAGTCTGAACATTATGTCGAACTGCAAAATGAAGACCAAGTTCATGTTTTTGCCACTTGCAGGTTAGCTTCATGTTGCACTTTTACTTTCTCGTATGCAAAGTATAAGGAAAGTATTGTAATCGTCCAAAAATTTGATGTTGAGATTTTGATGAATCTCAATGTTTTAGACCTCACAGAGTCTGAAAATACCATTTTTGGAAGTGTGTGTATGTGTATGTAAACACGATAACTTGAGAACGGTTTCTCTTAGGTCAACCAAATTTTGCATACAAGTATTAGGTACAAAACATAGCCCAAAAGTTGATAGAAATCTATTTCTACTAACCGGAAGCGGTACATTACCTGAACACATGCTTTTTAATTAATGTTAACTAATTAATTATTTTTATTCATGCAGCTGCAGAGTCAGATTTATTCAGCTTTACTTTTATAATAATTGTTCAATATATTATTTAATTTGACTTGTTGTTGTTGGTTCTTTAATGTACATAATATGCAGTTTTACTCCTCAAATATCCATCCCCATATCTGAGTATATGAAAAAGTCTAGGGGAGACCACTCACGATTTTTACATGATGCTATTTTTAAAATGTTGCCTGTTCAATTGTTCAGAGGAGAGAATGCTTCAATAGGAATTGCCTAAATTGATTTTTTGAGGAACTTAATTTTGCAATATTTTGCCATTATAGATTCCTATTTATACAGTTCTGTATGAAAAGCACCAAATGCCACCCTCTTTAAGAGTTATTGTCTGTCTAAGAATTCATTCACTGTTGAATATGCTATATATGTGCTGGGGGACCTAAAATGCATGCTTTATGAACAGTTTTGTATACCACTACAATAGCAAATGTCACAACATGGGGAATGCATCATTTTATATTATTTCTGACATCTTGCTAATCCCATATAATGATGAATTCAGACTGTTATAGCAAATGGCTTTCCTTCATTCTCTTAGGTAGATTTAAGTAGTGAAGTGACCATTCCGTGTCTATGTGCATCTGTATCTAAATGTTCATGTCCCTGATTCACTTAAGATTGACAAACCAAACATTTTTGGCTATTTGCCCCATAAATTAAGGAAAACTGGTTTTCACTAATGGATCAAGCTCTTGGCCCTGAGGCCCTGAAACAACTAGCCTCACTGACAAGTTAATATAATTATGACAAAAACCAGAGAATACTACGGTAGTTTGCATTTAATAGTTGGAAGTCGCCATCATAGTTCAGTTTACAGCAGATGCAGAACAGCACATATAGTTGTAATAATCATTGGTGGCATTTTGGTGTGACTGCTGAATGTATTTCTCTCCCTACCCTGTGATCTTGATTATGTTTTATATACAAATATACGTATAATCACCCCTCGCTACTGGCAGATTAGTCCGGAAGAACTTCTTCATTCCTGTCCTTCTCAGAATCAGTGAATCACAGTTCGCTACATTTATAAGAAAAAGAAATAAAATTTGTGAAGGTTTTGCCACTGGTACACCAAAAACTACAAAGGTGGTGGCTTGAGTGCATGAAAATGGAAAGAACCCTCCACATTTGATTTTAAAAGTCTAACCGAAAAAACAAATGTGTCCCAAAATAATAGTTTTCCTTACTCCATTTCTAAACCCTCTTAATCCGGAACATTGTCACAGGCTGTTTTGATGCTATCCTGATCGCATTTTGTGCAAAGCAAGAAAAACACTGGATGGGATACAAATCCATCAAAGGGCACACACAGTTGGGCAGAGGGCATTTGCAATTGCCAGTTCCCTTAATGTGTACAACTTTGAGATGTGGAGGAAAAAGCATTGCCCCAAAAAAAATGCATGTGGCCTCTAAAAACGTATAAAATCCACACATTGACCCTGCCTTTTGATGCCTCTAATCTATACTGCTGTGCTGAAGTTAGCATTGATGATTACCTCAATAGGCTGCTGGTTTGATTTGGGTTTTTTTTGTTTTTTTTTTGTTTGAAGGAAACTTTTTTTAGTAAGTTTTATTTTATGAAGAAAGATGTAAACATTTTATTCTTTTAAGTATGCCTATAAAGATGAAGCATAATGCTAAACACTTCCTCTTACATATATTATGCAGGTTTTTTTTTTAGTTTTTTTTTTACTTTAGCCAGAGTGCCTTTGGGAATGTCAGTTATGCAATTCAGTGTTGCCATGTTTTACTTTTTTGTAAAAAAAAAAATGGGGGATGAATAATTTTCAACACCACATAAGTGAAATCAGAGGTCAAAAATGAATGTACATTCCTCCACCATGTTTACAAAGAATACAATTTGAGAGAGGAGGTTTCCCACGTGCACTGATACAGCACATTGCCACACCCACCACATGACAAAACATTTCAGTATCCCAGTTAGGACCCAAATGCAACCTTGCAATGGATGACAACTCGGCACCCCACTAGTTTGATTTGTTGGTTTGTTTTTTTTTTAAGTGGCTGGAGTGTCAATCCTGCCAACCAACTCCTAAGTTTTCCCTGTAAATTGGAGGACTTGCTTACAGATGCAAATTAACGTCATGCCCAGGATGAAGCAATTGCAGGTTAAGGGCCTTGCTCAAGAGCCCAACGGAGTGGAATCACTTCTGCTATTTGTGGGATTCGAACCAGCAACCTTCCAATTGCCAGCACAGATCCCTAGCCTCAGAGCTACCACTTTGCCTTAGAAATTTTAGGAATTACATACATTTCTAATAATATACTATTAAATTAATTTATAAAAAAAAATGATTTAAAGGGAATTGAAAATATTCTAAACAATTATAAATAGTTCAGTTTTTAAAGAACTGCTACCATTTTCTGAAACATTTTCATTCTGTATCCAAAATAACCTTTTTCTTGAGACTTGTTTTATTGTATTGACTGGAAGCATAATAACATTTTTCATTAATTTTCTTTAAATTTTCCATTGCCATCTTTTCTGTTCTCAAAATTCACTTTATTACATTACCAATAACCCTTAAAAAATGTGAACCGTTGCTGTCTCCATTTATCTTGTATTATTTTTTTATTACTTCACATGACTTGCTCCTGCATGATTGCTTAGCTGGGAAGTTTAAGTGATTACTTAATTTCATTAAGTAAATAATTTTAGTATTCTAGAAATTTCTGTTTCTGTATGCACTATCTTAATAACTGTGTTATATATTTGAAGTTAGAAAGCTATAATTACTAACCTTCTGTGTAAAAGTGAACCCTATGCTTTTCTTTTGAATGAAAGATGAAATTCCAATAATTTTCCCAGTTTATAAAATTGATCAATAAAATCACCAACAGCTATAACAGCAGTTGTGCAGGCAGTATAACTATTTTTACATATTAACTGCCTGTAATTGTGAAAACAGAAGAGAACAAGCCACGTGGCATTGACAGAGCCTGAAATGGGGGGCCTCCACAAGTTGAAGGAAAAAATATTTGGTCCAATTTTAATGCGTGTATTTAGCATAACAAAAAAATAATTGTTGTCTCATATTGATTTTTTTTTATTGTAGAATCTTGGTAAACAAATTTTAAGTGCAACAAAGGTACAGGGGTTGTGGTGTTCATTTTGTTTTTTTGTCCTGACCACTGGTTTCTTCTTTCTGCATTAACCTATTTAATCATTTCATGAAAGAAAGCAGCCACACAGGATCTTCACTTCAGAGCAACAGTGCAGACTCCCTCCTTTGCAGATCAATAGCTTCCATCTTTACCAATATACAGTATCTGTGTGTTCTGTGAATATCACTTTGCCTGCTTGTGAACCAGGTATTTAAAAAAAAAAAAAATACAAGAATGAGCTATACAGTTGTTTACAGAGTGCCATATAATGCAGTTCAGTATATAATTATGCTTTATATATTAAAAAAATCATGTTATGTTTTAAGTGTGTTATTTTCAGTAGTCTTACTTTCTACACATTGCATAATTTTGAAAAGGGATAAATGGGAAAGTGGACTGTAATCGGTAAATGATTTTAAGTCTGCCTCTATCAGAGTGTTAAGTCAGAATGCAAAACCAGAAAGGTGCCTTTTCTGTACTGTTGGAGCATGTACATGTTCTAATTTGTAAATGAGAAAAGACTTTTAATCTCTAAGGAAGGCTTACTGCATCAGTGTATTCACAGCAGCAATGGTTCTGCTTGCGTTTTGAAGTTTTGACAGTTAGTGCTGTGGTCAGGCAAGATCGACTGTGCTATCGGCTCCTCTTTGCTTCTGCTTCGCAGCTGCATGAATGCCAGCTGCTTGCTTTTCCGCAAAGGGGAGTCGGCTGACAAATTTCTTCTTTGCCGCATGGGCAAGTGCACATCTCAGCTAGATGACTGGCAGGCAGGTAAACTCCCAGTTGCTGATGGATTTGCAACCCGTGGACAGACAGCAGGAGTTTGTAGCCACTAAGGATATTCAGGGTCGGTGCGATCTAATAAGAATGCTACACAGCTAGATATGGCTGCTTCAGGTACAGTACTGACTATGTATATACTCAGCTATGCCAGCTTGAGTTAGAGGGGTTTATGTCAGGAATGTTGCCGTCTGGCAGTATGGAGTATGTTTTTGAAATTGCCTGTTTGGTTAAAATGGTTACAAGATTACATTTGTTAATTGACTTTTAAACCTAATCTTGACATTATGTTCTTTTACTTCTTCCTTATTTTGACAACTTTCTTTTTAATTTCAGGCCACTTAAAAATGGATATTCAGGCATACATTGGAATTACCTGGTACCCCAGACTATACCTGAACCTATATTTGAATATGCTGTTGGCAGATGTTGCTGGGTAAGCAGTTTTTTTTTTTTTTTTTTAAATATAGCAACATTACTTTTATTAAGTTCTTATATACTGAAAAAAAATTGCATTTCCTGCCTTTTTTTTGTTAAATCAAAAGCATAGATCCTATTTGCATTCCGGTCTCACCCCAAATACCACTAACCCCATGTCCCAAGAATGAATTCAGATTTAGCATGTTTGTAATAAATACCAGTTTTCTATGTTTTAAACCATATTTTATCTTCTGGAATCACTTTGTGCAGCTTACTTTACTTATTTTAAATGCTATGTTTGAGTGTTCATTCAATTTAGATATTGGCAGTTGCTTTACATTAATATAATGTAAGATTTTTTGCAGGTGAAAGTATATTACTTACAATAAAAATGAAATTGCATGTTTAGCTGAAAGGAGACGAGATCAAATTTGTCTATTTTACATTATCAGTGACCTTCACTGATAAGTTGGCTAAAACAGATATTTTTTTTATTTCAGAAAGAAATATGAAAGCCAAGGCACGTGCCTTGCAACCTGCAGGCAAAATAAAAGTTTTGCCTTGTTTTAACAATTATCCCTGTAATGCCTTATTATTGTACATATCTATCCAAGTCAGCATTTCCAAAATATGATTAATGCAGGCTTAAAAAGCTGCAGCAGCAATTCCTTGCATTTAAAAGTACCGCACATGTGACCAGCTGAATGTGCAGGCTATTGTAGTGCAGCATGTTGAGCTGATAAAATATTGCTTGCTTTCCTGATGATGATGAGAAATGTACCTGCGTACTATAAGAAGATCAATAGTCCTAATATGGTTTTATGAATGCTCTTGGTAGTTTTTGTATTTTGTACATAAACAAGCTTTAGGCCTTTACATGTATTGCAGCTTTTCTTTGTTTAACTCATGCTGAAACGGAATATGCAAAATCTTCATGTAGAGCAGGAATATGCAAAGTCTGTCCTGGAGGGCCATAGTGGCTGCTGGTTTCTGTTCCAATACAGTTTTTAATGAGAAATCATTAATTGTTACTGAAACACTTATTGCTCAAGCATCTTTTTTTTTTTATTCTTAAGCCAATGTCACATTATGCAACTTTTTCATGTTGGGCATATCAGATATACTGATCTCATTTACTAACTGAGTGCCGATCTTTCAGTGCAGTCATGTTCGCCCCTTTTTCAGATGGCGGTGCTTTAAGAAAGGTTAAAAGCATCAGTGAGTTTGGCAGCAATCTTTGCCCTTTAATTCTTTTTTCCATACTGTTATGGTGTGCAAAATACAAGACATCAGACTTTTATTTGTGACTTTTACAACCAACATGTGTGTTCTATTCCTCGTTGCTACATTCTATGCATTGTACTTCCAGAATGTATTCATTGGTTCATTTGGTTGTCGGCGGACCTGCATACACAACCTGCCTCCCCAACTACCAAGAAATCAAACTATTTTGATTTTATCCTAGCCAGTCACAGACTAGTTGATGTCCGTTGTTGGGTATGTCAAATTAGATTGGTTTCATGGGACTGCACTGCCGACTCCCTCCGACTGGCTAAAGATTAGGTAAATGAAGGCTACGACTGAAAGTCATTGGAAAAGTCATGTAATTTGAAATGTGTTTTAGTTGTGAAAGATCTGGCTTAGTAAAATATTTGCAAGGAAACTCTCAAGACAAAAAGTGAAGGACTGAGAAGTACTCCTCTGCTTCTTGCTAAAAATCCTTTGAATGATATCCTTGTAAAGGAAAAATATCTATGAAATTAGAACATCCTAACATGGGCAAATAAAAAACACGAACAAACCATAAAATTACATACAGTCTCCACAGTGAAGCATGGCGGTGACACCCATGCAACCTGACAGAACTGGAGAGGATCTGCAAGGAGGAATGGCAGAGGATCCCCAAATCCAGGTGTGAAAAACTTGTTGCATCTTGCCCAAGAAGACTCATGGCTGTATTGGCTCAAAAGGGTGCTTCTACTAAATACTGAGCAAAGGGTCTGAATACTTAGGACCATGTGATATTTCAGTTTTTCTTTTTTAATAAATCTGCAAAAATTTCAAAAATTCTTTTTTTTGTCTGTCAATATGGGGTGCTATGTGTACATTAATGAGGGAAAAAATAATTTAAATGATTTTAGCAAATGGCTGCAATATAACAAAGAGTGAAAAATTGAAGGGGGTCTGAATACTTTACGTACCCTGGGTGTGGGTGTATATGTATGTGTGTGTGTATATATATATATATATATATATATATATATATATATATATATATATATATATATACACATACACACACACACACACCAAACTTAGTTTTCTAATTTCTATATTGTTCCCATAACACATCACTTAATTATCCCAGGAGTCCAATTAAAACCAGAAGCTGGTTGGAACAAAAACCTGCAGCCACAGGGGTCCCCAGGACCGAGTTTGGGAAACGCTGGTCTAGATCTTGCAAATAATTGCACAAATTCAGACAATTAATGAAAATCTACCAAAACAAATTGTCCTATTATAATAAAATGGAGACAATATAAAATTACTGAAAAGGCATTCTCTCAAATTGAGTGTCCAGATCAAGATGGGTCAGCAAGAAGTTTATGGCAGTTTTAAAGGAACTGGGCAATTTATGTTTGAGGATGAAGGTGCTATATGTGACAATTACCTCGTTGATTTGTAAATCACAAATCTGTATTTCCTGGTATTGTGTCAAAACCTTACTGGGGGGGAAAAATACTACAGCAAGGGTAAGAGGCTTTTCTGATTTGCTGGAACCACAATTGGCTGTTCTGACTTAAATCCAAATTGCATATCCTTGTGAGGGTAACTTCTTTATCACAGTACTCGGAGCCAGTAGTGCACTGGTGCCCAACAGGCATGTGAAGGCTAAAGACACACTGATGGCAGGCATTTGCTACAGACTTGTGTTTTCTGCCAGAGAGCTGGGGCTTGGGAGACTTGTATTTCAGGAGAAAATGTGGAGCAAACTAAACAAAAATCTCATTGTTCTAGTGTACACCTGTTTAAAGGTTGAACAGAAATCCAGTTAAGAACATACCTGAAGGTGAAGGAAAAAATGCCTTTTACCAAAGATCCCCATTGTTGATGGTAAAATTGGCAAGTTTGCATAGATAAATTTGTGCATAATGATGATATGCACAGTTCATAGACAAAAACGGGTACAATTCCTGAAACAGTGTCTTTAATTCAACCTGGTTAAATACTAGTCAGTATTTGTGCCAGTCTGCATTTATTAGTCACTTTATATGCCATATATTTGAGCAGCTTCAGAAGATATACCATAATTCTCTATAGAACTAATGGAGTAAATACCGCTGCATAAATCGTAGTACAGCTTTTTAAATAACGGCAGATTAACAGTTTGTTTTCTCAGTATTTTCAAGTTGCCATGTCAACTCTTGAAACTTGTGCTGAAGCTCTGTGGATATTGTACAAGCATTTTATTCAACCTTAGACACTCCAATAACTTTCTGTATCAGTTTTTCAGCTTTAGAGTTAACTCAATGACATTTTTAACTTTTGTGTGAAATTAATTTTTTTTTCCCTAAAAACAGATATGATTATTTGTAATACTGTGTTTTCTATTACTCAATTAAATGTGTCAAAAGAAAGCTATCGTAAATTACTCAGTGGTATTATAGTGAAAAAAATGTCCCTTTATTCTCTGCATTATGGCATATTTTTTTTCATATTTAAGAGATATCAGGTCCTCCACCAAGACCAATTATTAGATCAAAAAAAATCCTAAAAAAAAAAAAGTTGATTTACTAAAATGCTCTGCAACACTCCATGCTTTATTTGAAAAATTACAGAATTTGCCCCATTAGACTTAACTTGTTACACTACTGGCACTGACCTAAGCCGAGGATTACTGATCCCCAGCTGGTGATTAAGAGTTGTTTATGCTGTGCTGTTGTAAAGACTACTTAAAAGGGATAAATTCTTTCTCTCATCACTGTAATAATACATTTAGTTAAGGGGTCTGTGTGTACTTCATCATACCTAACATTTAACCTTTACACAGTCCAAAATCAAGTTTACAGTTTGGTATACAGTTGTGCTTGAAAGTTTGTGAACCCTTTAGAATTTTCTATATTTCTGCATAAATATGACCTAAAACATCAGCAGATTTTCACTCAAGTCCTAAAAGTAGATAGAGAAACCAGTTAAACAAATGAGACAAAAATATTATACTTGGTCATTTATTTATTAAGGAAAATGATTGACTATTACATATTTGTGAGAGGCAAAAAGTATGTGAACCTTTGCTTTCAGTATCTGGTGTGACCCCCCCTTTGCAGCAATAACTGCAACTAAACATTTCCAGTAACTTTTGATCATTCCTGCTCACTGGCTTGGAGGAAATTTAGCCCATTCCTTCGTAAAAAAACAGCTTCAACTCTGGGATGTTGGTGGGTTTCCTCACATTACCTGCTCGCTTCAGGTCCTTCCACAACATTTCGATTGGATTAAGGTCAGGACTTTGACTTAGCCATTCCAAAACATTCACTTTATCCTTCTTTAACCATTCTTTGGTAGAACGACTTGTGTGGTTAGGGTCGTTGTCTTGCTGCATGACCCACCTTCTCTTGAGATTCAATTCATGGACAGATTTCCTGACATTTTCCTTTAGAATTCTCTGATATAATTCAAAATTCATTGTTCCATCAATGAAGGCAAGCCGTCCTGGCCCAGATGAAGCAAAACCGGCCCAAACCATGATACTACCACCACCGTGTTTCACAGATGGCATAAGGTTCTTATGCTGGAATGCAGTGTAGTGTTTTCCTTTCTCGAAACAACACTTTTCATTTAAGCCAAAAAGTTCTATTTTGGTCTCATCCGTCCACAAAACATTCTTCCATTAGCCTTCTGGTTTGTCCACGTGATCTTTAGCAAACTGTAGATGAGCAGCAATGTTTTTTTGGGAGAGCAGCGTGATTAGCATCAACAACTCTTTTTCTGAGGTCCTCGGAAATCTCCTTTGTTCGTGCCATGATACTCTTCCACAAACGTGTTGTGAAAAGCAGACTTTGATAGATCCCTGTTAAATAAATAGCACAGGGTGCCCACTCACACCTGATTGTCATCCCATTGATTGAAAACACGTGACTCTAATTTCACCTTCAAACTAACTGCTAATCCGTGAGGTTCACATACTTTTGCCACTCACAAATATGTAATATTCTATCATTTTCCTCAATAAATAAATGACCAAGTATATTATTTGTGTCTCATTTGTTTAACTGGTTTCTCTTTATCTACTTTTAGGACTTGAGTGAAAATCTGATGATGTTTTACGTCATATTTATGCAGAAATATAGACAATTCTAAAGGGTTCACAAACTTTAAAGCACAACTGCACAGTGGTTTAACACCCTTTCAAGAACTGGCATCTGTTGGAAGTGGGTCAGAAAAACATAAGACTTGACAATTAGTGAATTAATATATCACTGTTACCAATACAAATCATTTAATATATAATTGGTGTACAAAAAATTAAAGTGCATGTCTAGTTTTCTGTGCCTTGGTGTGGGATGTGTGTGCTTATCTGTACACATATATAAAGATTACTGATAAAAGGAAGTGGGTTGTTTTTGTAAAAGGCATGTGTAATGTTTGTACATGAGCATAGATAAAGGGGTGCTACTATATCCCATGCCCGGTTTCACAAAGAAATTGCATCTGTAATTATGATTTTAAAAACTCTGTACTCAGGGTTCCTCCCACACATGCAGATTAGGTGAATCGACAATGCTAAATTGGCCCTGCCGTGTTTGGGTGGGATTGTGTTCACCCTCTGGTGGACTGGTCTCTTAGTAGGGGCTGTTCCTGCTTTGCACTCTGTACTTGCTGGGATGGGCTCCAGCTTGCCTGTGACCTTGGGCAGGATAAGTGGGTTTACAAATGGACAGATGTTTCCTAACCATGAATATAGAAAAATGTTGTTGAAAGCAAACATAGTGATTCTGGCTTTTATTTCAGTTGAGTTTATTTATGATACACATTTAGAACAAACAATGTTGACCAAAGTGCTGCACAACAGAATAAATGACAGAATTAAAAATAGCAGAGTAAAAATATAAAAAGGAACCAATTGTAATTAAAAACCAAAGAGAAAAGATGTATTTTCTGTTATAGCAGACCTGACATAGATTGTTCCAAATCATGGAGCAGCTGTTGCTAAACCATGCTCCTTTTTAAGTGTTAGGTGAGCCCTCTGCACTAATAAGAGCATCTGATCAGATGACTTAAGTTGGCAAGTAAAGATGTAAAGGGTTGGAGAGATGAGAAGGTGCTAAGCTATTTTGACACTTAAAAGCAAACTATAGGACTTTTAAAATCAACCATAAACGGAGGCTAAAACAGGAGGATCATGGTCACACCTATGTGTGCCTGTCAAATGTCTAGCAGCACAATTTTTGGACCAGTTGTAGCCAAGAAAGGGATTACTGGATAACTCCATTATATAATGAGTTGCAGTACCCAATCACAAACAAATTAAAGTGTGAGTCACCTTCTCAAAATCGGCAATAGACATAAAGAGCTTGATCTTAGCTAACACTCATAGTGGGAAACCGGCTTTAACTACAGAATTTTGTATGCTTATCCAACTTGAGGTTGCTATCAAATATCACACCCAAGTTCCTAGCACAGGGTTTAATGTATGGTGTTAGTAGACCAAGATTACAATTGTAGGCACTGTGGAGGTCAGAGAGCTCAAACATCACAATCTCTGTTTTCTTTATATTAAAACTAGCTGATTACCCAGTGGGTTCGCTCACTGAGTGCAAGGGAAAGAAATAAAATGTAGTATATAAATTATTAAACAGTAAAACATTAACATGTAAGAAGTAAAGATACATTGAGCAGTACTGGAGTGCTTTCGGGTAAAGTACATTTTAAAGGCGCTATAGCACAACAGGTAAGTAGCATTAACAGCAGCTTAAATGTATTTGGATTATCTCTTGGTAGCAGATCCCTTATGAAAGGTGCTACATGATTGTTGTGGTATAGAAATTACATTTTCTATGCGACCCTGCAAATTTCTGCCTAACAACCTTGTACTACATGCCTGTGATTTAAGAGAAAAATTATTCTGAGAAATTTGGACGCTGCCCTTCAGTGCTTAACGGGCAGAAGGTCCAAATAATTCCCAAGTCCAAAAGTTAACATGAAGAGGTCAGTACATCTTCTTAGATGTAAACCCTCCATCTTCTTAAAAAGAATTTATCACAAAAGGAACCTTGAATGTTGCGGGGTTTTAGTGACCTGAACTCACCTTAAGGGACAGTAAGTAGTCGTGAAGCGCAATTTACAAAGAGAGTTTTGCTTCGATGGCGCACTCATTTACAATAGTTTCCACTCTCCCAGGAGAGTTCACTCGAAGTGTCACAAACTGTGCAAGAAGAGAAGATGCCGCCCGAAACTGCGAAACTCTCGACCCGGCAGAGCAGCCCGACATTCCGCACCTCCGAGCGTCTATTTTGTTCTCACGGCCCCTCGCCGTTGAAGGCGGTGTCGTCTTCGCATTGTTTACAGCTTGCTGCATTTAAAAAGAAGAAAGATGCAAAGCTGTTTTCCTCATCTCTTCTATTATCAATTACTGCCAATTTAAAAAAAAGTTATAATGTTGCAGTTTCCACGACAGTCACGTGGACGAATAAATAAAACTTCTCTGTCAGAACGTGCCTGGCGGCGAATGGCTCAGCGCTGGAGTGCAGAGAGAGGAGGGCTGGGAGAGGGCAACGCAGGGCGCACTTCTATGGGATAGATGGCATGTTTGTGTTTTACTTCTTTTCAATATTAGCAAACTAACTCTCACACAAATAATAACAATTCATCAAGATGATCTAAAAATGGCGTCCACAAACGAAGTGATTAGTTCCTGTATTGTGTTCTGTGGTCATATGTAATTTCCGTTTTGCGCGGTCATATGTAATTTCCGTTTCAAACGCAAAAAGAATTTTATATATAGTGGGAATGGAAAGTACTCAGACCCCCTTCAATTTTTCACTCTTTGTTATATTGCAGCCATTTTGATAATATCATTTCATTTTTTTCCTCATTAATGTACACACAGCACCCCATATTGACAGACAAAAAAAAAAGAATTTTTGAAATTGTTGCAGATTTATTAAAGAAAAACTGAAATATCACATGGTCCTAATTATTCAGACCCTTTGCTCAGTATTTAGTAGAAGCACCCTTTTGAGCAAATACAGCCATGAGTCTTCTTGGGAAAGATGCAACAAGTTTTTCACACCTGGATTTGGGGATCCTCTGCCATTCCTCCTTGCAGATCCTCTCCAGTTCTGTCAGGTTGGATGGTAAACGTTGGTGGACAGCCATTTTTAGGTCTCTCCAGAGATGCTCAATTGGGTTTAAGTCAAGGTTCTGGCTGGGCCATTCAAGAACAGTCACAGAGTTGTTGTGAAGCCACTCCTTCATTATTTTAGCTGTGTGCTTAGGGTCCTTGTCTTGTTGGAAGGTAAACCTTCGGCCCAGTCTGAGGTCCTTGGCACTCTGGAGAAGGTTTTTGTCCAGGATATCCCTGTACTTGGCCGCATTCATCTTTCCCTCGATTGTAACCAGTCGTCCTGTACCTGCAGTTGAAAAACACCCCAACAGCATGATGCTGCCACCGCCATGCTTCACTGTGGGGACTGTATTGGACAAGTGATGAGCAGTGCCTGGTTGTCTCCACACATACCGCTTAGAATTAAGGCCAAAAAGTTCTATCTTGGTCTCATCAGACCAGAGAATCTTATTTCTCACCATCTCAGAGTCCTTCAGGTGTCTTTTAGCAAACTCCATGTGGGCTGTCATGTGTCTTGCCTCTCCTCAGTGTGTGGAGACAACCAGGCACTGCTCATCACTTGTCCAATACAGTCCCCACAGTGAGTCATGGCGGTGGCAGCATCATGCTGTGGGGGTGTTTTTAAGCTGCAGGGACAGGACGACTGGTTGCAATCGAGGGAAAGATGAATGCGGCCAAGTACAGGGATATCCTGGACAAAAACCTTCTCCAGAGTGCTAAGGACCTCAGACTGGGCCAAAGGTTTACCTTCCAACAAGACAATGACCCTAAGCACACAGCTAAAATAATGGAGTGGCTTTACAACAACTCTGTGACTGTTCTTGAATGGCCCAGCCAGAGCCCTGACTTAAACCCAATTGAGCATCTCTGGAGAGACCTAAAAATGGCTGTCCACCAACGTTTACCATCCAACCTGACAGAACTGGAGAGGATCTGCAAGGAGGAATGGCAGAGAATCCCCAAATCCAGGTGTGAAAAACTTGTTGCATCTTTCCCAAGAAGACTCATGGCTGTATTAGCTCAAAAGGGTGCTTCTACTAAATACTGAGCAAAGGGTCTGAATACTTAGGACCATGTGATATTTCAGTTTTTCTTTTTTAATAAATCTGCAACAATTTCGAAAATTCTTTTTTGTCTGTCAATATGGGGTGCTGTGTGTACATTAATGAGGGAAAAATAATTTAAATGATTTTAGCAAATGGCTGCAATATAACAAAGAGTGAAAAATTGAAGGGGGTCTGAATACTTTCCGTACCCACTGTATATAGATGAAGAAAATTTAAGGACATCCAAGATTTTTGATGTCTTCCACACAATTCAATAAGGATTTAAGGGAGATGACCATGTTTCAGAGGTAAATAGATATTTGTTTTCAATGTAACAGTGGAAAGAGATGTATTTTATTTAAAGATAGACCCTAACAATGAAAATAACATGGGACCCAGAATGGACCCTTGGGGGATTCCGCAACTGACAACCGTCATAGCATTATTCACCATTCGGAATATCCATCCATCCATTTTCTGTACCAGCTTTGTCCTGTTATGGTCACGTGGTGTGGGAAGCAATTCCCAGCAACGTGAAGAACAAGACAAGTGGCGTGTCTATAACAAGGCCATTCACTATGTCCACCTTTTTGTGATTAATTTAGTTAACTTTCAAATTTTCCAGGATAATTTTCCCTGTGAAAGATAAACCAAGGTGTGTGTGTTGTTTGGTGATTGTAATATCAGTCTTTATATTCCTCCATGTAAGCATACACAGATTGTGGTGTTTCTTCATGTAATTTTTCCTGTTTGTTGTTTACTCTAATTTTATATCCCAGAGTTTCAATAACAGTATTTATGTATCATTTAGTGTCTGATATTATTTTGTATCCTGTATTGTTAATGTCATCTTGGCTTTTACTCCTATTCCTTATAAACTTTGAAGTGCTTTGATTATGGGAAAGGTGCTATTGTATATATTTTTATTCTCTGTACTTGGTTGTATTTTTGTATTTTTTTATCAAACTTGAAGTGCAGTTTTGCAATGCATTATTTTATAGGCATAGCATTTGTAATGTCAAAAGAATATTTAATTGTACGTACATTAGTCAGTAGGCGTAAACCTAGAAAACCACACACAAATACATGTAACAATGTCCCTCTTGGTGTGACAGTGTTGTTTTTTATGATGGGACTTTTTCCCAGTTTGAGTTTGAAAGGTGGTCTCCCCATTCATCCATTTCCTCATCCTACTTTATCCTGAGCAAGGTCATGGCAGAGTTGGATCCCATCCTAGTAAGCATTGCGTGCAAAGCATTAAGCCTGGGTAAAAATATCTATTTTATTTAATTGTTTTTCATTTTAACAATTCAATATTGATTCTTAAAGTTTCAATATTGATCTTGTGAATCTTTAGCCTGCTAAATTACTAGATATTTTTCTCATCTTCATTTCTGGCATTTGATCCAGCAAATGTCGCTAATGCACCTGTTGACTTTTTATGGAAAAAGCACTTTACTGCCTCACATAAAACGATGAGTCCTCCTCAACTGTAATTAGTGCCTATAGTTAAGTCAAATGTGTAGACTTACTACGGACCCGAACAGTGAGTTGGTAAAGAACAACTGGATTAAAGCAAAGCCAAATGTAAGCTGTGCAACTCAGAAGTATTGCAACACAACACATTTGAAAAATCTTTTATCCCGATATCAACCATAAATGTAATCTCCGTCAACATCCAAATGTATTGCCTAATCAGTCTGCACTGGATATGGCATTTAGCTTCATACTTCCATTTAATTCACCTTGTGCCCAAAAAATAACAATCTATAGCAATTTTTATCTATAAAGATGTGAGACCCTACACTGTTGAAAACGAGGGCTTTCAACAAATGATACGTGTTTTGGAACTGCTGTATGCTGTACCACCCAGAAAGAAAATGAGTTATGTTCTAGTTACTTAGGCTTTATGAAGATCTTGAGGAAAGCACTGAAGCTGCTCTCATGTCACCACATTAAAAATGACTGGACACCTGTGGCGGATGTGTTGCAGACCAGGGCGCTGAGTAACAATCACACCGGGAGCAACCTCACTGCTGAGATGGCTGGCTGTTCCAAAAACCTTTCTAGCATTTCCAATGCACTGTTCCATCATGGGACTGCATCAATCCCAAATTTGTATGTTGCTTCTCTTTAAGCATGTGGCTAGCTGTACTGCTACAGTGGAAAAAGTTTGCAATGTGCCTCACCCGGCTGCACAAACTGGTAATTGTTGGACTTTTCACAGTAGCCTGCAATACCAAAGTGAGCATGTCCGTAAAGCAGTTGACCTGAAGTAGCTCCATCAGCTGTACTGTGAGGATCATATTAGTGGCGTTGTCAGTCACGATGGCTGGTTCTTTGTCTTTATGTTCCATTCATCCAACGCTACAGTCAACATGCATCAATTCTAGATCCCTTTTAAAAGCTTTCTTTTTTTTCTGAGGAGGAATTATTAGGACACATTTTCAAGACTGATTAATGTGACTGTTACACATAAGCAACTGAAAATGTGTATAACCTATACAATTAAAGACACTTCTGCTGTATCTTTTAATTTCAGCTAATTTTAAGATTTTCAATGTCCAGTAGGGAAGTAAATTTAGATAAGTTTAGTTGCAGGGTGTCTACATGGAGATTCATAAGTTACTGAATAACATTTCTTATTTAAGCACTATTTGATTTTTTTTATAGTAATATTATTCACAAAATGATATAGATGTTGTATAAAGTAAATGTCATTGTATTGTATTAAAACAAGGAGCTCCCCCATAATGTGTGGCAATACCTGTTAAATTATGGTGAAGTCTGAATGAGTGCAGTGATCTAATTTTTTTATTATTTAAAAGAGCTATAATATTTTGTTCCACATTTTGCAAATACTGATGTTAACTGTTCATTACTAATCCAGTGTTGCTTTTTAAATGTCATTCCATGGTGATGACTATGTTATGAAGTCACTGTGTAGATACCCTTCAAGTAAAATGTTACTGAAATTCGTCACATTTATATTAATGTTCTCTATTCATGATTAAGTAATCTCTTTAAAAAAAAAAAAAAAGGCACCATTTCAAATATCCGCACACACTAAATCAAATCAAGATAAAATCGGTATCTAATTGAAAGCATCCCTGTAAATACATTCCATTACAGGGTGAAAACACACACACATACAAACAAGGACCAATTTAGCATCGCCAGTCTAACCTGTATGCCCTTGGACAGTGGATGAAATCCATGCCAACACGAGAAGAAGATGCAAACTCTGCACAGAGAGGACCTGAGACCTGAACCTTGGTCTCCTTGCTGCAAGGCAGCATTACCATTATGTCAGTGTGCTGCCCCATGGTCTCCTCATTGCTTCTTAATCTGTCCTGCTAATCCAGTGGTAATCAGGTTAGTTACTCTAGATTTAAAATCTAGAGTATCCAAATTCTTGGATAGCATGCATGCATGTATATGAGTATTCGTGCAAGGCATTGAACATGCATTACATTCACTACCATTTCTTGCATTGTAGGCCTTCAGATTCATTTTTAAGTGTCCACTTGGACTTTGCACAAGTGCTTCATGCTTGACTAAAACATTTCTAGGAGTTGGATGTTAATGCGAGATGTGTTGAATTGGAAGTTATGCACACGTATTAGGATCTTGAGGAGGATGTAAAACGACAATTATTCTTAAGCGTTTACAAGCAAAAAAGGGGTCGGGATAGTTACGTAACTGTTTTCCTTTTAGAAGCGATCTCCGCGTGTATTGGTCACAAGAGGGCGACATTTTACTAATCTTGCGGAAAAGGTAGACGAGACGTTTTTACCTCGTTGCTGCTTCGGTTTACTTAAAAATAAAAGATGGTAGTGGTATGGAGCTACGAATATCAGTCTGACTTTGCATTCATCATCGGTTACATTTTTGAATGCAGACGATCAAGGCTAGGTAATTGGCTCGGTCAGGCGTAGTGGTTAAGGCTTTGATATTCAAACCTGGAGGCTGTGGGTTCAAATCCCATTACAGACCCTGACCATGAGTAAGTCACCTCACCTGCCTGTGTTCCAATTTGAGGAAAAAACGTATAGTAGTAATAAAGACTGCTGGGAGTAACGACACTTTCAGTTGTAGGAGCCTATTTTTCTCGTGTTTGGGTGGGTAGGTTTCGTTTATATTATTGGGATAGTGGTCAGGTATTTGAACCTCAAATCTTGAGGTTGTGGGTTCAAATCACACTGCTGACAGTGTGACCAGGAACAAATCGCTTCACCTGCCTGTGTAGCAATTAGGAAAACTCAAAATAAATATAACCAGTTTTACTTCAGATATTACAAGTCGCCTTGGATAAAGACGTTAGCCAAACAAGTCAATGTAAATCACATTGTTTCACTATATCACAACTAACCACAACCAATTGCGTCTGTTGTGCATTATGGATGTGCGGAATTTTAATATACCCAAACATAAAATGTAGCTGTCAATACCCAAAATATGTGAAGGTTGATTAAGCAGTTAAAATATCCTGGCTTAAGTCTGACGTAGTCCTCCCGCGATTTCTGAGTTTCTCGTGTATCGTCATACACGCTGCCGCCCGCTCGCTCGCTCGCTCAGCCAGCAGGCAGAGTCTGTGGCCACGCGCACGTACCCGAGCCGGTTAGCTGCGCTGGTTGCGCGCACGCTCCTCTTTCACTCGGCCCGCCCCGCCCCCTTCTTATTATTATTGTTGTTGTTGTCTGCGGCGCCCTCGTCTGGGAGGGGGAGGGGCACGCCCGGCTGTTTATTTCGAGCTCTCTCTAGTGTGGAGCGCTGGCCCCTCCCTCCCTTCCCCGAGCACCGCGAACGCGCGCACGCGCGCCGGGCCGCGTGGGAATGGCTGTTTTCTGATCGGGGGGTTGGGCCGCGAGGAGCGAGCGGAGAGTTAAAGAGTTTTTAATGTCCGCCATGTTGGCCATGGCGTATTGAACCAAGCAGAGAGAGAGCGGAGCGACGGAAAAAAAAGAGAACGTGAGGCAGCGATCAAGATCCGGGCCTTCCCGGCTCCGCTTGCATCGCCATATTTTTTCCCATCCTATCCAGCACTAGATTACTTGGAGAAACCCACGGACTCCTCCATGAGAACTCAAACTGAGACAGTTTTGCATTTTAGGGGATCGGATAGATTTATGCTGTATCTCGAAATCTAAAAAATGAGTAAATTGTCATTTCGGGCACGGGCGCTGGACGCTTCAAAGCCATTACCCGTCTTCCGCTGCGAGGACTTACCTGACCTGCACGAATATGCCTCTATTAACCGGGCCGTGCCGCAGATGCCGACGGGGATGGAAAAGGAGGAGGAATCGGTATGTTTTAAAGTTTAAGTAAACCTAAGCCTTTGCAGTATAACCAGGCTTTTTGAGTGTACCGGGGCGCCCCTATCTTGTCTGCGCAAGCTTGCACAAAATGGCCGCCGCAGCGCCCAATGCCGAGAAAGACGCGCTGCTAATCCGCCGCCTGTTCACACTCCACTCGCTCTCCGGTATCGCCATTTGGAAAATGGATACATGCTATGTGGGAAACGTGCACGGGAGGTCGGTTGTCGTTGGCGGATCTGGGGCAGAAGGGGCTTGCAGGGTACAAAGGGGTCACGTGACCGCATCTGTGTCCGCCATTTTGTTGCCTGTCTTTTTCTGGGTTGGGCCTCGTGTTGGTGCAGTTTCCAGCTTCTACATGAAGAGGGAGCCGGTGAGCCGATAGAGTTGTACGCTTGGGAGGCGAGGCGCAATTCACTACTGTCAAACATCTTCAGAAATGCATAGTTGACTTGGAACTCTGGGCTTGTGATGTAATTACATCACTTATAGGCTTTGTGATCCCCATGTATATGTCGGTCCGTCTTATCTGCTGGCTGACGCAGGTCATATTCGTTTCAGTACAGTAAATTGCAGAATGGGAAGCTCTAGTGTTTGATAAACCACACAGGCAAACGCATTAGGGTAGAGTGAAGATTGTGATTCAACCGCACTCAAGTGGCTTAAGTCTGTGGAACTGTGGAGTTTTGTGACTTTGCAAATGGTTCATGGTGCAGTAAGCGCTGTGTAACACGCTTCCACTATCTGTTGGGTAAATTGGAGTTAACGGTTTTAGCGAAGCACCAGATCTATTTTTGGTTAACTCCTCAGAAGTTAATCATTTTCAGGAATGATTTTTGCTGTAGGTGTCTTTGGGTATGTGACCACGTTCGATGACAAGTGGAGCGAGAATAACGTTCTTAATAAATTATCCAAGTTGTTGAGAATTGACACTTGACAGGAATCGGTACCTGGGATAGTACATTCGCGGTTCACCGTTCAGCGGCGCATTTAAGGCAGCCGATTACGCTGTGTGAGGAGTACGCATGTGACACTGTTAATGGTGTTACTTTTTCAAGTATTTCAGATTTTCTGTTTTATTATTGATAACCATGAATAACAAGTGTGTTTACAATTGAATTTCTTTAAAGGAGCAGCATTTCAATGCACTTGGAACCAAAACTCAAAGATGACATGCCTGTTTACTTTTTATGTTTTTTTAATGAATGTCATGTTAGGGTGACTGCTGTCTAGTAATACAAAACTGATCGATACACGTGTAGATCAATGAACTAGTCAGTTTTGGGTAGAACTTTATTTTTCCCCAGAGTGTTTTTTATAGCTTTTTATAGAGGCTCAATGCGTTTTATGTTATGATGTACAACAAACCCATCCCAGATACACACCAGAATGATTACAATTGAAGAAACGAAATCTGACTTGGCTGTTACAGTCAGAGTGAAGCATTATACAGGTGTATTGCCGTTGGCATAGTGTTTTTTTGGCATCACTCATGGAGACAATTTGTTCTACATGCTCGCAGGTGCCCTGGTAGGAACAGGGACCTAGACCTTTATAGTGTTTAAATATAGTAATTTTCCTGTCCCATTTAGAGATTTTATTAATTGCTAGTTGTGCAGGTGTTTTTGTGTCTGGTATAGAATATTTTTCATGAAAAATTCTCTCTACATAGTTGCTTGTTAGTGATATGAAGTGTTAAGTTGTACTTTTTTATTGAGCAGCAGCGTGGTTGTGGATTTTCTGCACTGCTGCTGCCTTCCAGTTGCTGGAGACTGTTCAAATTCCTGACCACTTCTAATATGTAAAGTTTAATTAAGAATACCAGTGTTATTCTTCAAACATTCCAGTGACTTGCATGCAAGTTTAATTTGCAATTCCAAATAGTTCAATTAGGTGTATTACTTTATCAACCTATGTGAGCTTAGGATAGACTGCACAGTATGGTATGATTAAGACTCGTATATATATTTTTATTTTTTGACTAATGCCTTTATCCAAGGCATCTTGCCACATTTAAAATGCAGTTGGTTACATTTCTTTTGTTTTTCCCTTTGTAGTACAGGCAGGTGAAGTGACATTCTCAGGGTCACAGTGTCAGTAGCCTGATTTGGGCACCAAAACTCCAGTGTTTGAAGTCCAAAGCCTTAACCACTATGCCATAATACATCTAATGTAAAGGAAACCTGCCCATACAAACATGAGAAAAGTAGGCTCCAACATCTGAAGTGTTACCTCCAGCAGCCTGTACAGTACCTGTATACTTAACCCAGAATTCAACACAGCTGACCTTGACAGAATCTGTATTTTTAGTTATTATTTGGTTAACATATTTACCCAAAAAGACTTAACATGGTTAACATATTTACCCAAAAAGACTTAACATTTTATACATGATTGACTGCATTTATTTTTTTCCCTCAAAATGAAATACAGGTAGGAGATGTGAGTTGCTCATAATTAGTCTCTGGGATTTAAACCTGCAGACTCTGGTTTTGAATGTCTACAACTTAACAGCTATGCCACTTTGCAAGCCAGTAATTGCACTGAACCAGTCAACACCTATAAGAAACTTGGCTTATCACCTGGTGTTGATAATCTAAGTCTTAACCACTGTGCCACACTGCCTGATGAATATTTAATTCTATCTATGTGGAGCCTTTCACACACACTTTGTCTTTGGTTCTCTTGTAGATGATGATGTTGGACATCAGCATCTTTGTTTTTTAGAGCCAGTTGCATATGACTTTAGGGAATGGACACACAGTACCCAGTACACACTTTTGCATTATTGAAGGTTTTATGTGGCACTTCTGTTGATCATAACCATCCCATGAGTGACAGTTTGCATAAATGTTTTTTCAGTTCTTTGTACTGTCAGGTGACATTCCTGAGTAAACTGTGTCTATAAAGACCTTTGCAGTACTGATTACATTTTGTTTGAAACCTTTAAGAGTGTCAGCAATGTGCCCTTACATTGCATCTTCATGTGCTCTTTGTTAATGTAAACATTAATTTTCTTGGTGTAAATCTGTTGGCCACAGCTGCTTGCTTTCAGTAATAAGAAATGGAAAAACAATAGATGTATGAGTGGTTTATTAGCGCAGATCTGATTGTATTAGATGTTTTTTCACTATAAAAGACTCTTAAGTAAATTTTAAGTATCAATGAAGCATTGAGTTAGATGTTCAGAAATGTTTTTTGTTAATGTGCATCTTTTGTAGTTTTTAGCTGGAGGCCAGTTTTAGATGACTTGGGACTGCACACTGGATCAGGAGTGGGTCTAGTACTTGTAGCTGTTTTGATTACTGCTATATCTTTAGCTTCTCTGCATTATGTGGCAGGTTTCAAGGACATTATCCAAATTATTCTTTTATTTTTAACTGTTATTGTATACTTGATTCAAAATCATTTTATTGTCCCTAACAAGACTAGCAGAATTTGTCAGTTCCATTTAGTAACTTGGCAAAAAAAAATATAAAAAAGCATATTTTAATTGTACAAAGCAAAGCAAGTATTTACTGACTATTGGTATGCATAAGCCTGGGTTAAAATATATCTGGATACATCTTTACAGTGACTGTCTTGCAGTACTTTCTGTGCTTTTAATTTCTGTAATCCTTTTTTTGAGTATTTACCCAGGGTTAGTGCATGAAGACTAAAGTATGGCGGACCTGTATTTTTTATTGTGTTGTGTGTTTTTTTTTAGGTACAATACGCCTTGAGCTGCCATGGTTGTGTTTTCTGTAAATTTTAATTTTGGGGTGGTGGCTGGGGGAGCTGTAGCTGAAGATGAATCTGTTATAATGATGTGCTAAATGACATTTTGGAAACAAAACACTTCTGTAGGGTCTGTGTCAAAAGACTGTGGATGTTTTCACCCTATATGCTGAGTTAAGAATATTTTCTTTTTTTAGTTCACTGTTTTACTAACTGAATTTTTACATAAAGCACATCTCTTTTCAGTAAACTTCAAAATTTTAAACCAATATTGTGTTTGTTTCATTAGCTTTGTGGTAATTAACATAATTTTCATTTGGGTAAGAGCTGGTTGGTTGAGCAGTATTTCAGTTAAGGAAATATGCATATTGAATTTCTGTTGGTAATCTATTACTCTAGTTTAATTAACAACTGCAGAAACATAGTGGTTAATCATATCAGTTTTGTGTCTAAAATGGCTAAGTAGATGGTGTATGTGAAGCTGTATTTCTTACCGAGTGGTCTGGTGGGACCATTTAAAAGTGTTGTAACACTCGAACCAAGTGACTTTTGTGACTGGTTTTGTGCTGTTTACAAATAAGTGTTTAAAGTGCAACCTCTTGCTTAAAAAAAAAAAAAACTAAGGAAAAGTTTTGCACATTAACAGAAAAATCCTGTCTGTCTTTGTCTAAGGTTTGAAGTACTTTATAGTTGTCCTGATTTTGATTTTAATCATCGGATTTTATATATACATATATTAAATAGGTATGAAGGATGATATTTGTCCTTGCATTTGTTGCAGAGTGACTAATGTTGTTTGTTTTTTTTTTGTTTTGGGTGTACTGTTTCATCCATGTGGATGTGTCTTACATTCAGCTAGGAAAAAAATCAGTAAAGTCGAGTTCTGGTTATGGTGAAACCTCCCTGTTAGGCAGGTACAGTGGAGGAAATAATTATTTGACCCCTCACTGATTTTGTAAGTTTGTCCAATGACAAAGAAATGAAAAGTCTCAGAACAGTATCATTTCAATGGTAGGTTTATTTCAACAGTGGCAGATTGCACATCAAAAGGAAAATCGAAAAATAACTTTAAATAAAAGATAGAAATTGATTTGCATTTCATTGAGGGAAATAAGTTTTGAACCCCTACCAACCATTAAGAGTTCTGGCTCCCACAGAGTGGTTAGACACTTCTACTCAATTAGTCACCCTCATTAAGGACACCTGTCTTAACTAGTCACCTGTATAAAAGACACCTGTCCACAGAATCAATCAATCAAGCAGACTCCACACTCTACAACATGGGAAAGACCAAAGAGCTGTCCAAGGATGTCAGAGACAAAATTGTAGACCTGCACAAGGCTGGAATGGGCTACAAAACCATTAGCAAGAAGCTGGGAGAGAAGGTGACAACTGTTGGTGCGATTGTTCAAAATGGAAGGAGCACAAAATGACCATCAATCGACCTCGCTCTGGGGCTCCACGCAAGATCTCACCTCGTGGGGTGTCAATGGTTCTGAGAAAGGTGAAAAAGAATCCTAGAACTACACGGGAGGAGTTAGTTAATGACCTCAAATTAGCAGGGACCACAGTCACCAAGAAAACCATTGGAAACACATTACACCGCAATGGATTAAAATCCTGCAGGGCTCGCAAGGTCCCCTGCTCAAGAAGGCACATGTGCAGGCCCGTCTGAAGTTTGCCAATGAACACCTGAATGATTCAGAGAGTGACTGGGAGAAGGTGCTGTGGTCTGATGAGACCAAAATAGAGCTCTTTGGCATTAACTCAACTCGCTGTGTTTGGAGGAAGAAAAATGCTGCCTATGACCCCAAAACACCGTCCCCACCGTCAAGCATGGGGGTGGAAACATTTTGCTTTGGGGGTGTTTTTCTGCTAAGGGCACAGGACAACTTAATCGCATTAACAGGAAAATGGACGGAGCCATGTATCGTGAAATCCTGAGCGACAATCTCCTTCCCTCTGCCAGGAAACTGAAAATGGATCGTGGATGGGTGTTCCAGCACGACAATGACCCAAAACATACAGCAAAGGCAACAAAGGAGTGGCTCAAGAAGAAGCACATTAAGGTCATGGAGTGGCCTAGTCAGTCTCTGGACCTTAATCCAATAGAAAACCTATGGAGGAGCTCAAGCTCAGAGTAGCACAGAGACAGCCTCAAACCTTAGGGATTTAGAGATGATCTGCAAAGAGGAGTGGACCAACATTCCTCCTAAAATGTGCAAACTTGGTCATCAATTACAAGAAACGTTTGACCTCTGTGCTTGCAAACAAGGGTTTTTCCACTAAGTATTAAGTCTTTTTTTGTTAGAGGGTTCAAAAACTTATTTCCCTCAATGAAATGCAAATCAATTTCTATCTTTTATTTAAAGTTATTTTTTCGATTTTCCTTTTGATGTGCAATCTGCCACTGTTGAAATAAACCTACCATTGAAATGATACTGTTCTGAGACTTTTCATTTCTTTGTCATTGGACAAACTTACAAAATCAGTGAGGGGTCAAATAATTATTTCCTCCACTGTACAAACAAAGTTACTTCTAGACCTTTCCCTTTATAAGTAGTAGGATAACTCTTCTCAAAGTGTCAAAGGCAGGACATGTAAACGGGGCAGATACAAGGGTGTTCATTTGATGTTGAGGCAACAGGTTACCCACTGCATTCCTCCGCCTACATGTGACAGATTGGTTGAATTGCAAATTGATGCTCAATTTCAGTGGTTCTTTGTAGTGCATTATGTTTTTTTCTTTTTCTTTTGTTCTTGGAGACTTAAATTGATGCATCCTGAAGACATTTCTGAAAAACTTATGTAACCTACCTAAAAAGGAACAGTAAAACACTTTGTTTTTAGCTACAGGATATTTTAAGGTAATATACAGATCAATACTATCACTAGGCTCTGCTGATGACCATATTTATCTATTTTCTTTTTGTTGAAAGTGGATCTGAAAAGAACCAAAAGGTATACCGAAAAGATTGAAGCCATTATACCATTACAGAACTTCTAGTCGGGGGGGACGTCAATCTTGAAATCTGCAGTTGTTGGTCTCGTCACCTGAAAATTTCATATTGCATGACTAGAAATCACATTGTATGTCAAGTTAGGCAACTGCGTGTTGACTTTCCATTGCAGTGTTTTTTTTTTTTTGTTTGTTTTTTTTCTTCTAAAGTATTGCCAGCTTGACTTTTTTTTTTTTTTCTGCCATCCAGTGATATGCTGCATGACAAAGTTGATGGCCATGAAAGGTTTTAAAGGCATGGCAAGTTGGGTCTCAGTCTCTGCTTTTTTTGTTTTTCTCTCTGGAAATGGATGTCTGTGAGGATGGCATGTCGCCCATTGTCTTCTCCGGGATATGTTTATTTAATTTCTTTTTTATATTTCCTTCAATAATTATTAGAGAGCAAGTTCAAATTAAAATTGACCAATGATGAAATGATAGTAAACCTACCTAATTAGAATGAAACCAGTCATTGATGCAGTGGTACTAAGGAACTGATAATTTTATTTTAGAAGAAACATCATTCACCTTCAAGAACTATGTAAAACACCAGGCAGTGTAGATTGTTGAAAGCTATAAACACCTGTGGAAAGCGAGAGCTTTTGTGCAGGAAAAATGAAAGATACTTTTCTGTCCAATGACTCATGTTTGCTGTGCTGAGATGCCATGAGGCAGTCATGTAATCTGACATCCTCAATGCTACGTGATTCAGCAGCTACAGTAAAGTTTGTCCTCTCCAACCATAAGTCATGTAATGTTTTAGTGAGTCAAGTCTTTATAGTGTGAATTCTAGCATTAAATCTTTATATTTGGTTTGTCTTATTCTTCTGGCTTGGTTTGGAAATTTTAATGTCTGCAACTGAAACAGAATAGGTTAAATTGTGAAACGGCAATTAAATTTGACAGGAATATTAAACATATATTCTGAAAAGCATGGTGTGCTCTTGGACATAACTTACCCATTATGTTTACAATTCCAATCATTCCATTCCTATAATGTCACAGGTTCAAGGCCCCAAGTCTAAAACGCATAAATTATGGCTGTTATCTTTGTTCTTGGTTATTAGTCATGTCTTGATGTTGGTTTCATTTTTTTTCCTATGCAATATGTAAGGTCTTGCATTATACTAGAAATATTCTGTTCACGGTTATGTTTTATTTACTTGTTCATAGGTTATATTTCATGATGAAAATATTTGTATGTTTAATCTTGTATCTCAGTAAAAAGTAGGAACACCCCATATTTTTCTTCATGGGACAATAGACTGAATTTCGTTTAGCTGAAAAGTACTTTTAGACATATTACTAATTTGTAGCAAAGTTTGTTTAAAGCCGTTCCTTGATTTCTGAAGCCAGTCACCAAACCATGCATTTATCTGGAGTTTGTTCAGTGGTTGGTTAACCTGGTTAAAGACAGATATTTTATTATGTACAGTACCTGCACAGGTTTAGAGGTAAAGCATTTTAAGAACTGCATTTTGAATATAGAATATTAATTCTTTAGTTTCTCCTTCCAATTTTGTGTTTTTAGTTGGTGTATGAGAATTGTACACATGTACAAAAGTGAACGTTTATGGTTTGTTGCCTTTTCTCAATTCATGCACCCCTTTGTTCAGCTGTGCATTACATTTCTGATTACCTGTTGCGATAGCAGACGTTGTAAGTTGTACTATGCAGCGTTCATACTTGTGTTTGAAAACTTAGTGGGTCATGCTTTTCACACTCCTCTCATGGAACAGCTTTGAAAATGTAAATGTCTGTGCAGTCTTGTAAGGCAAAGAAATGTCTAGATGTGTGTCAGTAACTTAAAGCTAGCATGTATTTAATATATCCCATTGGAGAATGATTCCTAATACTAGCAGTTGAATTGAAGGGGTCAGGCTGTATTTGTATCTAGTTGTAATCACAAGTACAGTGGTTTTACTTGTACCTTTTTAAAGCTAAGCTTAGCCAAGTCCTCCCCTTTATTTTTCTGTAATTGGATAAAAGTCAACCTGTTAATAGAGGAGAAACTCCTTTTTTTTTTTCCCTTCAGGACCAGAGTGAAAGAGGGATCGTGATAGAGCCTAAAGGAAGTGTCAAAGCTGCATTTAGAAACAACTTGCCACATGTTTTCTATAGAAGACCTGTTGCATTTAATGACTGCAGTTGCAACAATCTTGCCTCTCTTCATATGCTGTAGCTCTCACCTTTGGCAAATCAGTATGTGACTTCATAGTGATTCGTACCTGTTTTTGGAGTTGGTGGGCAGTTCATAGTATATCTTTTCTACAGATAACAGTTGCGTCTACAAGTACCTGCAGCTAAAGCCCATGTCACATTGGATGACTTTTCCAGTGATTTTTTAGTCTTAGCCTTCATTTACATAATCTTAGTGAGGTTGAGACAGTTGTTGTGCTTCCAGTTGTCTAATGTGACATACCTAAGACTGAGATCAGCTAGTCTGCGACTAGCTACAATAAAAAATTAAACTGGTTTGATTTTTCTTCTTAGTCAGAGGTGTGGGCTGTGTTTTACAGGAGGACTAGCAGAAATGTTCATCAGGAAATTCAATGCATTGTATGTAGCAACTAGTAAAAAGGAACATGTGTCTCTTCCGTTTTCAAGGTTCAAAACACCCATCTTTCTGATGTCTCACATTTTAAATATTAAAACAGTAGGGAATGAAAAGGCAGCTGTTAACCATTCATGGAGTGCCGGTCCTGTGTTGGCTCAGTCAGGCAGAATGAGCGTTTTGGACTTTACAAACAGAAGAATAGCTTGTAGGTTTTGGAATGTTTTGTAATTTAAGTACCATGACAAAATGGGTGTCAGGGACAGAGATCACAGCTGTTGAACCTTCACATGATGTCCGCCCCCTGTCAGGGCAGCAAGGTAATGGCTGCAAGAAAATGTGGTGAGCATGGCTGTGCTGGAAAGTAATTAAGCTTGTCAGTAAAGTAGGCATGCTCAGCAATGTTGTGTGTGTTTTTTTTGTTTGTTTTTTTTTCTTTATATAAATGATATCCTCTGTTGCATTGTTATACCTCCATTCATTAAGTTTAATTTTGATTTTATGCTATTTGAACTGGATATAACATTCTCATACTTCATTCAGCATATTTACATATCTTTAACAATTTTTATGTCTTGATAATTATGAACCCAAAGCCCCCCTGTGTAACTACACATGCTATGATCTTCAGGGGATTTTAGCATGGGGTTTATGAAGAATGTTACCATCACAAGCTCCCTGATGTATCTTAGGATGTGCACATTGTTGTATGTATTGTTAGTAAATTCCAGGATAAATTCGAGAGATTTCTATTTAAACTCTTAAAGGTGATGTTGGAACAACATGGTTTTAAATTCTGTTTTAGCAGTGAAGCACTAACGTTTTCTGTTGTAAGATTTTATATTTGCTTCATTACCTCACCTGAAAAGTAATGTATAAGAGATGAGTCAGATTAATTTAAATTTTAAATGTCAAACTCCTGATGCTTTAATTCCCCCCCCTTCTACATTTGCCTTAACTTTAAAAATCTTTGTCTGTGAAATCAAATTTGTCAATCCTTTGTCAGAACTCCTTTTAAACAGGCTTTGTCTTGATGTTTAAGGTTTCTTATGTGAAGATCATATTTTATTATTACTTAGCCTCTGTACAAATTCAGAATTAGAAAATTACCGTGACTACAGGTTAATGACCGCCAAATATAGAAATGTGAGGCAACATTACATTCTACATGTACAGTGTATTCTTTGTATACATGACGTGCTTTCATTTATGGCTTATATATACTAATAAATGCCTTCAAAAGCCAAACACATTGATATGGAGAAGTGCCTTGTTCTATGAAGAATTGAAACACTAAATATATTTTATTGTGGTATTAAAAAACAGCAATTTGTGACATCACCAGTATGGGCAAGTTAAATATCTACATTGTTTGAGTCTTGCATCAATGTTTACTTTCTGGAACTGCCGCTGTAGTGACCTACACACGTAAATGTGGATTCGTTTAAGGTCCCCCATGTTAAACCATGGCATTTAACTGTATGCAATCAGGATAGTTTCTTGAACTGAAGGGACATTTGTAAGTGTTTGTTACAATTGGAGAATGAGTGCAATGCCTTAATTCATGTATTGGAAATGTGTAGGACACACTGTGTGTGTGTGTTTGTGTTATGTACTTTTTACTCCTGTTTTTCTCATTATTGTGCCTTCCAAAGTAATTTGTCTACTTGCAGTCTCAAGACTTTCATGGTACTACCAATACTATAAATTAGCTGGTACCATTACCTTTTCGACTTTGGATACCAAATTAGTACCAAGGTATCAATTCTTGTGAGATCTGTACTCCTCTGCAAACTCTCAAAATGAAAGTGTGATATTTAGCAATCACTGTGGCATTATGACGAAATTTACATTCATTCAAAAGCTTAACAATTTAGCAAATGTCATTGTACTCTGCAATGTGACACACACAAACTTAGCATTTTGAGTGAAAACTGCAATGTGGAACTTGTCTTTGAATATTTAATTTTGGTCTTTGACCCATTTCCACTATTGAAACAGCTTTAACTTCTATTGTAACCAATAATCTCATCCGTGACACAGTAAATTTCTACATTTTTCCTACTCCCATAGATTTATTTTTGTTCACAAAGACTCCAGTATGTCAGAAGAGGAATTGTCGAGTCCAGTGAAGTCTGTGTTATTGCAAAGTGTCTGGGTAATTGTTCAGGGTCTAGTGTTTTTCACCCAATGATATTAATGTTTATTCTTGTGTATATACCGTAGTACTGCACTGAGATTCATACTTGTATGTGTCCTCAGAAGAGTACCAGAGAGAGAGTACTAACAAAAGCGCACGCACGCAGACACACACACACATATACCTAGAATGCAACAGATGTATATAATGCATATGTACAGTGGGTCATCTGGTCAAAATCAATGGAGTGATGGTTGTTTAGAAGTACAAGCAGTCTTTGATTCATGTTGTACCACCTTACTGGGAAAAAATATTTTCAGTTTTAAAAAGACCCCAGACACACTGCATATTTAGTTAAAACCTACTGAAGGCAGTTTGCAGATGGCATGAAAGATTACTTGTCATCTTGCTGGAATTTGTTTAGAGCTTTACAGTATTTGCTTTTGAAAGAGATCTGAACCATTTGTAGAAATTTCCATACATAATAATTTGCTGAGTGGAAACAAATACTTTGTTTCCATCCTGCACTTGAGCATAGGTTGTAAGTTTCAAGTTTTATAATTGTAGATTGAAGGAGCCAATAGTTGTTCATGCAAGTTTACAAGGAAATCCCTTGGTATTGTAAAAAACAAATGAGCAGGTAGATTAAAAGTAAGAGATCTCTTGCAGCCAAAATGTAAACCTTAAAATACTGTGTTTACTGTATAAGCACTTGACACAGTATAGTATACTTTGGGCATGACTTATTTTAGGTGAAGGATTTTTCTGCTTACTCTCCCATACTGGATGGAGTCATGCCTTGTGCAGCTGAAAAGGATAGGCTTCAGTTCTTTGTGACTTTGACAAGGAAGAGGGGTGCCATGTTTTGTCTAATTCTACAAATAACAAAATACACTTTTTGTAATATGAAGCTTAGTTTAATGATTCTAAATGTGAACACTTCACATTGACATTTTATGTGTTTCTTTTACAAGCAAAAAATTCATATTACTAGTAAAGTCACCTACCACAGTGGTCCCCAACTTTTTTGACTCCAAGAACTGCTTTTATAGAAGCAGATTTTTCCAGGGACCGGTGGGGGAGGGGATTCGGGGTGGGTTCGTTGGGCAGTTTTATACACAATTTTTACATTACATTTCTATTATTAACTTATAATATTGTAATAGAAATTATACAACTTACCATAATGTAGAATCAGTGGGAGCCCTGAGCTTGTTTTCCTACAACCAGACAGTCCCATCTGGGAACGATGGAAGACAGTGACACACAAAGTGTGTTGGTTATGTTCAGTCTCGTTTTGGTTGCTGTTACTGCAGAAAATGCTGCCTCACAAAGATAGGATGTTGGAAATGGAACCAGACATTTTAAGTGCTTTTGTGGCAACCTAAATCCAAAACGTATGGAGATTCGAAGTTGTCTTAAGCATACTTTTAAGGTCACCATCATTTGCAGCCACAAGCAGTTGATCCTCTTTAAGCAAAGACAAGGTTGAGTCACACTGCCTTATTCACAAATGGGTCATGGATCCATTCCTTCCCATTTCGGGGGTCTTTTGTGGTTGGGAATAATGCTCAAACTCTTTTGAAAGCTGAGATAGGTGATTTATACACCATCTGGGAGAAGTCCCTGGCTTGGTATCTTTAACAACCTCCGCTAACGTTTAATACAAATCAAAAATCCCAATGTTCACTTGTTGGCCCCTTAAGTCAAGTTTGGCTTTGAATACAGCCACTTTATCTGCCAACTTGAACAACAGGCATCTGCCTCTGCCCCACGTGCTTCTCCTCCACTGCTGCCTCAGATTTTCCTCCTTGGGCTTCTCCAGCATTCCTCCAGCCTGGCTGGATACTGACTCTGCAGAGTGGGTAAAGGTGGAGTGCCCATTACTGCTTGTATGCCTGTAGTGCAAATACAGGTAAAATCCTGTTATAGTGAACTGCCAGGGACCTAAAAAAATATTTAGTTGTAATGAGATTCTGTATTTGTTGCTATAGTGCTTTCTTCAATTTGTGTCCAGGTGTTTGCAGTCATTTTAATAGCTTCTTTCACGTTAATTTGAATCGTTTCCTGTCTACAGGTTATGCAGACGAGAATTTTTCTCGGCATTTCCTTGCAATAATTCACTTTCAAGGTGCGAATGATGCCCAAACCCAATGGCTGCTGTGCAGTTGGGTGGGAACAATTCAACGTGAACATTATCTAAATGCAGAAGCATTTTGTGGGCGCTGAAGTGTGTCCCAAAGCACGATTGCCACTTCTGTGGCGGATTGTTTTTCTGTTGCTAGGGCAGGGTCACAGCGCTGCCATGAAGCGCCACAGAAGCGAATCCTAAAAGATCAGGATTGCGCTATAACTCCCTGTCTTGCACCCCAAAACATCAGGCTGAGTCTCAGTACTTTAGCAAAACCATCTTTATCCAGGCTAAAACAGGAACAGCACAGTTATCTATTATAGCGGGATCTGCCACTCTCCTATAAACAGACACAGCAGTCAGGCAGGAATGTAACCAGGCTAGTGGCCAAGTGATCTTGTTGCCTGCATTTACAATGTTCCTTGCATCACCCATTGAGATTTTTTCTGTTTGCTTTGGTAAAGAGTTGCAGCAGAGCTCTGAGCCTACTGTTGCCCCGGCAACAGATAAATAGTCTTCCACAGCCTCATGGACAGTTGTCCAGTTTTACAAACCTCCACATTTTCTTGAATGAGTGCCGAATTAATAGGAATGTTTCTTGAATGAGCATCACTGAACCACATAAAAACTGCTTTTTCAGCATCTTCAAATGTAGCAGTTTCCATACATTTACGACCAGTGATTTTTCTTTTCTTTTTTTTTTTTTTGTGCGTCTTTTAAGAAAGTTGACAGTGTCGATGGTGAAATTCCAAATTCACTGGCAACGTCTTTTTTTCTTTTTGCCGCAGTTGTGAGCTGCAGAAGTGTTTGTCGTTTTTTGTGTCTGCTGTTTCTATAGGAGGGTGTCAATGAGTTAAATTCCAATGGATGGTTGGTTTTCAAATGTTGACAAGAAATAAGCTAAAGGTATCACTGAAAACTACCGAAAACAAAAACTGCAAAAAAAAACAGTATAAGGAAAGTTCGACGAAAGAAACCTTGTATTAAAAAATTCTGTTTGGGGATCGTTGTGCACAACTGAGCTGTGGCCACAAAATTAACTGCTCTGTGGATGATTAATTCACGCATTTCAAGGTCACTTCATTGTAATGAAAGTATCTGCTGAATGTACTTCATCGTAACGAGATTTCTATAGACCCATGTCATATGGGGAAACTGTCGGGACCATAAAAATACTTTGTTGTAATGAAAATTTTGTTGTAAAGATATTCGTAGCAGAATTTTACCTGTAGTATGTTCTCGTGTCTGTCTCCTCTCAGTCTCTCCTCTCTGTGCCTCTGCAAAGCCCCGCCCACCTAACATTCTGAAAAGTGTCCTCTGTGTAGGGGGCAACAATTTTTCTGTAACCCTTCACTGAGCGAGTCTCCATAGCCAGCAGCTCTCTTGCAACCTGGCTGTCAGACAGCCACGGACTGGAGGTTGGGTACCCCTGACCTACCAAGAAAAGGTACTTGCTACAGTGTATTTTTCTGGTAGTAGCTTTTTTCTTTGGTATTGTTTTTAAATATAAGCAAGAATATTTACATTTTAACATGATTTGATTTATGATTATATTCATTAGACCTATTTATTTTAAATAAATTCAGTAATCGTATTAAAACCTAAAGCATGTTTTAAAACAGTGAATGAACACTGAACTGAAATCATTGTGTAGTTAATACGTATGTATGTATGTATGTATGTATGTATGTATGTATGTATGTATGTATGTATGTATGTATGTATGTATGTATGTATGTATGTATGTATGTATGTATGTATGTATGTATGTATGTATGTATGTATGTATGTATGTATGTATGTATGTATGTATGTATGTATGTATGTATGTATGTATGTATGTATATATATATATGCACACACTACTGTTCAGATGTTTTAGAAAGCCTCAGAAGTTTCATTTTTTTTATGGAAATGCATGCAGTTTAATGTCTTAATGTTTCATTAAAGCAACAAATAAAACAATGAGTCCTTAAATTTTTTTTATTTGCCATTGTTTTTGATTCCTCAAAGTAGCCTGCACCTTTTGTTGATATAACAGTCAAACTTTGATAATACTTGTGATTCAGAATGCCAATCGTACTGTGCAAGTTGCCAACTCTGCTTCCAGCAAAAGAACCCCAGACCATCACCTTTTCTCCTTGTTTGACAGTTGATGTCACGCACTGAGGTACATCCTTTTACCAACTCGACAGCGTACAAACACATTGTGTGATGAACCAAATATTTCAAATTTGATTCATCACTTCATAGGACTTTCTTGCAGTCTGCAGTAGTCCGCATAGGGTATTTCAAGGCCCTATTTTGTCCTTTAAGGAATGCCTTTCTTACTGCCATTTGCCCTGTTGAATCTGCCACACAGTCTCTTCTTTGCAGTAGAAACTGAAACTTGCCCTTTTTGACCTGCACTGTTAAACTGTGCTTAAAATTGCTGTGCTGTGCTGTGTGGTCCCTCAGAAACTTGTCTTTTGATTGGGTTATGATTTTTCGGTCTGCCACCTCTCTTCCTCTGTTTCTTCAGGTTTCTTTATGAAAGGCCTTCACTTCTAAGGGTGGTAATGCTCTGTCTCATTTCGTTTGTTAATTGCAGTTTTCTTGCCATTATCACTGAAATATTGTCAGAGTAGTATTTCAGAGGGTATAGTAACGCAATCTCCTCCAACTCTACTTAAATACCCTCTGTCTGCCTAAAAGCAATCAACACAAGTTGGGATACCTGTGCAAATTGTTAGCTTCATATAGAAAGGTTTAATTTACTTTAATTGCTGCAGAACACCTGACGGTTGTGTCCTATTAGTTCTTCCTTAAGAAGGCATCTTCTTTCGGCTGCTCCTGTTAGGGGTTGCCAAAGAGGATCATGTTCTTTCATATCTTTCTGTCCTCTGCATCTTGTTCTGTTATACCCATCACCTGCATGTCCCCTCTCGCCCCATCCATAAACCTGCTCTTGGGCCTTCCTCTACCCTGGCAGCTTTTTTTTTTTTTTCTTCTGTTTTTGCTAATCTAAACTTTAAACCTCTGGAAGTTTACTGCTTTCCTTTTCACCATTTTTAGGCCATTCGTTGCCTTTCAGCTGATTAACTTGGGGGGGACTAGAAAATCTCGGGTGTTAAAAATTTGGTTCTCTTCTATACCATATTGAAGTGCAGTTTTGGGGGAAGCAGAGGTACTCAGTTAGGACCCATATTTAGGTTAAAAGTGATTAGCAAATTCAAATTGTAAAAATTCAAAATGAATGTGTTGTGTACATAATTTTACTCTTGCAGTGATCCAATCAGGTTTGGGTGTTTTTTACATCTGATTTGGCAGATTTTTTTTTTCTCTCATCCCCTTTATCCCTTTAAAAAAACCTTTTACACTAAGTTCCTGCATAACTAGACACATAGACTGTTCTATATTTAATTGTCAACTTTGGTGTTTTTATAGTTAAAACCACAGGTGTTAACTATTGTTTTTATTGCCAAAATGCAATTCTCTAGGCAGCTTGTTCAGTGACCATTAGAATTACCTACTTTTTCAACTATGCAATACGTAGAGAAAATGTATCCATAATGCATATGGTGTAAAAGCAAATACTTCCTATAATTATATGCTGTCATTTTACTTAATTTGTATTATAATAAACTTATCTGTAGCAAAGCTTAATTTAAAAGTAGTATTCATCATTTGTCTAATGTCTAACAAAAAACGTGTATCTCACATGGATTCAATTAATTGATAATTGCCATTTAACCACTACTTAAATGTAATAAGTGTGTGTGTGTGTATGTATTTTTATGTGTGTGTGTGTGTGTAATTTTGAAAGTTGTACATTAACTATATATAGTTTGTTTTTGTTTTTTAAACAGTGTACCAACTTGACAATTCTAACTCTTGCAGTGCAATTATAAACAAGTCACCATTTTAATTATGCAGTACTTGATTATCACCAAAAAACAACAAACTGGAATGATACAAATAAACAAAATACAACTCTTTAAATGGCACGTTTCAGATGTTCATAATACATTTATCAAGAAGGTGCAATGTTAATGTCTTAACAAATTTACAAGTGAAATTGTCAATTTTTGCTTTTAAGCTACCAAGCCTAATGTTTACTTCTCTTTTTCTAATTGAGAGCTGCTATACTAAATAAGCTTGCTCATCATCTAAACTCATACAAGCAGAGTCAATTTTCATTAGTCACTTTTCTTGCTATTTGTCTAATTGTACAGGACATCTCCCCTGATTAGTTCTTCTCAGTTTATTACTCCACTTTCTTTAACGTAAAGGTTAATAATCCTGTGTCTGTGCCTTTCTGCTTACAGAAAGTTTGCGGCAAAACAGACACAAAATTGGGTGCAAAATATCTGTATAAAGTACTAAAGATAAATACAAGAAAAGCAAAACTTTGAATTAAATATAAGGCAATAAATCTGAATAATACAAAAACAAAATGCTACAAGAAAATTCTGAACAAACAACAATTTATGATATGCACATCATCCTGTGCACCTGGTTACAGAGATAACGTTGCTTTTATCTCATCATGGAATTTTTTTTTCTTGTGCATGTGAGATTGTTTTCCAGCATTCAGTGTTCAATACAATCAAAACTACTACATTTGCTTCTAATTTCTAAAAGTCACTTTTTTTTTTTTTTTTAAAGCCAATATTTTGATTATCTAAAACAAAGCAGAATATTCAGTTGTTAGGTCTGGGCCAAAATTCAGTTCTCTACCAGGAATCAGCTGAAGAATCTGTCATGGTTGCAAGGAGTAATTTTTTTAGTTTTTCTGTTGGTGCGGTAGACACTGATGTACACAGAATATGGTATAATGTATTGAGAGAGCTTCAGAATCTGTACATTTATGAAAGCTAATTGAGCATATTTGAATGACAGTTGGTACTTGGGAAACACTGTGTTAGGACTCGCATTACAGAATGGTTATCAAGCATGTTTTACATACCATGGTTTTTGAAACTTCTACATGAATTTGTTCAGATAAATTGTTTAAACTAGTCATAGTAGTAATGCACATTTGTTGTTGTCGGATGTCTTGCTTATTTAATCTACTGTATATCTTTGGATAGCTTTTGTGCTGCAGTAGTATAATTATGTATTGTGACGTTTTAAGGGATGTTAAAGTGTTTTTAGCATTTAGCTTTTTGCTCAGACACCACAGTCTGTCCAAAAATAAAAGTATGGTGAATTGTTTAGAAGGGTATATTTATGCATACCTCAGACCTTCACTCTAATCTACCATGTAAGAAAGCTTTAAAAAGACTATAAGCATTGTTTTGTCAGCTTGTTCTGAGTTTTGAGAATGAAAGTGCTCTTATCTCAGTAACTTTTTTTTTTTTTTTCCAAACACCCTGTAGGTCTTTATAGTATTCCCTTTGAATAGCTTTAATGGTCGTTTAGACAAAAGTGTTTTAGTGGCTACTGATGCAGGAAACCAATGTAAAATGTCTGAAAACAGTAATGATTTTATGAATCAATTTCTATTAATATTATAAACACAGAATATTTTGGAATTTTTGTGGAAGAAGTAATCCGTATAGAATATCCCTGGAGATTTGTTTAAAAAGTTGTCAGGTTGTATACCAAAGACACTTGCGTTATTAAATCATATTGTGTTGGTTTTTTCAAGTGTATCCATGTAGATGTCTTGGATGCTAGTAAAGAACAGCAAGGCTGATTCTGAGGCTGAAAGATGTGAGATACCAGGAGAGATTGGAGTAGTTGAACCTTTTTTTGTTTGAACAAATGTTAAGTGTTGACAATAATGATTGGAATTAGTTCATTGGATTGAAGCTGTCACTTTAAGCTTAATTCTGTATCAACAAACACAGGGACACGATTGGACCCTTAAGGACAGATTTCGCACAAATTCACCCATCCCCCACGCAAAAAGCCATAGGCTCATGGAATGAATTACTAAGTAGCGTGTTAATGTGTAGAACTTAAGGTATCTTCAAAACTCAATTTGATGTTGTTCTGGATGGCCACATTAGTTTTTAAAAAAATAAATAAATAAAATAAACTATGGGCCAGATGAGTTCCTCACAAAAATCCAGTCACGTGTTACTTGTATATAATAAAATATTATAATAATTAATTCACCTTTATGGTACTGTGTGACTATATAAAAAAAGAGAATTGCTACAGTTTTTTTTTTTTTTTTTTGATACAATAAACTTTTTTTTTTTTTCTTCTAAAACCCGTTAACATTGCATGTGACTGGGCTATTTACTGAACAGTAAAACGGGGTATTGAACATGCTTCATCACTGCTTATATATGTTCTGTCCAGATTGAATGGTATACTTGATATGTATATAATTGTATATATGTACAATATTTGTATATATGTATTATATATGTATACTTTGTGTGTGTGTGTTTGTATATCGTAAAGGCCAACCCTGACACCAACAGGCGTAGGACACAAGCAGACACCAACAGGCGTAGGACACAAGCATAGGCAAACTTACTTTCTTTTTTACCTTATGCACAATGCCTTCCAAATTCCCACAAGCTCAACACAGTCCCAAGCATAACACAATACTCTTTCCTTCATTTCCTTTTCTCCTCCACTCCTCCCGGCAAGCCTGGTCTCCCTCCTTCTGACTCTGGCTCCTGGAGTGGTGTCTGCTGTCCCCTTTTATAAGGGACCAGGAAGTGCTTCATGTGCTCATTACCCTACTTCCAGTAACACTTCTGGGTGTGGGGAAAGAGCTGTTCTCCAGGGCTTGGCAGCCATCGCAGCACCCCTACTTTATCCAGCTCACGTGGATCATCAAATTCAAAGTGATCTTTATTTTTTCTTAAAATGGTATTTATTTTCTCAGTTTAAACGTTAGATAGGTTTTCTTTGTTCTTGTGGGTGTATGAGGTTTGCAGATGCTTGAATTCTGTCTTCATTTTCATTTTACACAGCATCCCAACTTTTTTGGAATTGGGGTTGTAGTTTTTGTGAAGATGCATGGTTTGAAAATATCAAACTAAAGTTGGGAGTGATGAACCAACATAATTTTACTCATATAGTCTACCTTGCAGTGCTGAACTAAATTAAACTATGCTTAAAGCTCTAGTAACAATTGGCATATTTTCTCAAGTGATGGGCACTTTTTTTTCTTAAGCTCTTGAGATAAGATTAAGATACTGTCAAAATTGGCTTTTTTAATGTATATAAACACTTTTGATAAGATTCATACGTTGCTGGAGTGGAAATCTACTGACTGAAAGTTCCAGTGAACAACTCAATGAAGCCATCCCAAAGGTTTTAAAAGGATGTTGGAGAAAGCTTCAAGTTTAAATTACCCCCTCCCCTGACACACAAAAAATGAGTACATTCCTAGTTATTTTATTGTGATGTCATTTTTTTAGTGAGATTACTAGATACTAAAGCTTTATTATCATTTGTATATTTTGTAGCAGCACAGACTTGGCTGAAAATGTATGCATTTTGAATGAAAGCTTGCTGATTTTTGTTGTTTGCCAGGGAACCAGCACAAAGCAGTCATGGTGGTCAGATAAAAAGGCAAGCTACATCTGCTCATCACAGAGTCAAAGTACAACCAAGCAATTCTGTAGAAGCAGAATTAAATGCCAGGCTTCTACAAAAGCTCAAACACAAGCTGTACTGTGCAAATGGTGCTTGTTGGCTAAACTGGCTGCTCCAGTCAAATGTGATCCAGCTGCTTATAACACTACATGAATTTGTGTTTTAGTGTTCTAATATTTAAGAATTTTGAAAAATTTACTGATGCATGATTTCTTTTCCCTTAATGATGCTCTGATCAGTCAGTCCCTGTTCTAAACCAGCCAATTTTCTTAACAAAAGACTTGTTTGGTTATCAGTAAATTGACCAATCACAAAGCTCTTTTTTTGTCAGCATCTGCTTTTTTGGCTCCATTTACTAACCTTTACATTTAAGAAAGTTGAGTAATAAACTTGAGAGAATGGAATTGGAGTTGTGTAGTTAGACAAATCACATGAAGAGCTACGTTAATGAATTCAGACCTTTTTTGTCGTGTTTTATTAAAAGTTTTTATGGTGAGTGAGTTGTGTTAAGTACAGCAGCTGACATTTTTAGCCAAATAAACAAGAATTTGAAATTGCTGCTAATAATAACATTATTAGAAAAACAGCAAAAATGTATGTTTTACTTGTTAATAATGTTAGCCTTGTATCTTCTTGATAAACATCTTACGGACATGTGATAGGTATGCAGGTTTTGAAGTTTTGTACTATGTGTATTTGAGTGTGTTGTACATAATGAGTTTTGGTAAGAACAAATACTGCATAATTAAAATGGTAATCTGTGTTTTATAATTACACCTCAGGAATTTCTAGCCTGGTACACAGTTTAAACAGCAAAAAGCTATAGTGCAATTAATTATTAAAACCTGTGTGTGTGTTGCTTAAAACCTGTATGTATGTGTGTATGTGATATATAGACAGACGCACAGACAGTGAAACCTCCGGTCGCGACCGTAATTCGTTCCAAAACTATGGTCGTGACCTGAAGTAATTTCCCCCATAAGATTGTATGCAAGTACAATTAATTTGTTCCAGACCGTATGAATTTATGTACATTTTTAAGATTTTTAAGCACAGGTATAGTTAGTTATACCATAGAATGCACAGCATAATAGTAAACTAAATGTAAAAACATTGAATAACACTGAGAAAGCCTTGAACAACAGAGAAAACTAACACTGCAAGAGACGAACCGATCACTGTAAACAGAAGTCTAGTGGAGGTTAAAATGTAATTGAAAAAAGTCTTCATTAAATACGAGGTTAAAACAATGCTCAAATCCGTCTCTTTAAAAACAAGCATGGTACATTCTTTAACTGCCTTCTTGGCCTTATGCAGCCAGCCTCTCTCTCAAACTGTCTCGCGTGCGCGTCTCTGTGTGTGTGTCCATGCAGTGAGAGACTGAACATGTGCGGAAATCATCGGTGCGCGCACAAACCGCAAGAGAAAATGGCTTGTTCCTATACCGAGTGTGTGGTCGTGAACGGATGCAAAAGTTTGCCGAACTTTTTGGTCGTAACCGATTTTGTACGTGTTCAGAGACATTCGCGAACAGAGGTTCCGCTGTGTGTGTGTATATGTATATATGTGTGTGTGTGTGTGTATATATATATATATATATATATATATATATATATATATATATACACACACACACACACACACACACACACACACACACACACACACACACACACACACATGCAGAGTCCAGCTTTCAATATGTAAATACAATCACAGCTCATTCTGTCAAAAATAGTAACTTTGGTAATTATTAACTAACTTGAGGGAAATACATTTTTGTTTCCCTTGCAGTTTCTTTTTTTTTTTAAGCCAACCATGAAATTTCTCCACGTTGTAGAAACCTATAATTCTGCGGTAATGGCTTAGTGAATCTGTACTTACTTTGCGGTCATTGATGGGTTACACAGCCCGTCGTTATGTGGCTGACAAGTCTGCATTCAAAGCTCTTTCTCTCCACACTGTTTTTATTTACTTTATTTAATTGTTTAGATTTGTTTTGTGCAATGTTCAGTTTGCGTAAGTCAAATGACAACTATGTCAAACCATAACACTCATTCAGTCCTCAGAGTGAATTGTAAACTTTAAGCTGCAACTAAGGGCATTGTACAAGGATGAATAGGAAGAAGGTGGCAGAAGAGGACTGCCAACATAAATAAGGAGAAGGAAGCCTTAAGCAAGAGTTTGAAAAAGCAGGAAAAAACAATTGCACTAAATTTGCTACATGTCTTTGTAAGCATTTTTGCTTACATGGAAAAACAAATTTTTTGGGATATATATTCGTTTTTATTTAGTAAATAATAGAACATGTATAAGGCTTAAATAACATTGTTAAAGCCTTGTCTGAAATTTAAAAAATGCGAACTGGAAATCTGTATCACTCAGTATCTAATTGCACTTTATGCTGTATAGAAATATGAAAGCTCCAAGGAAGCAGCAAACTTTATTTTAAAAAAAAAAAAAAATGAGCAGTGCATTCCTGTGAGAATATAGACCTTCCTTAAACATAATAGGCTCTTAGTTTGTTATAGCTAAATAACAAGCAGCTTTATAAAGTTTTTTTCAGCCTTTCAAACAAATCATCATAAATCCTTTGTGGTAAATTCAGGGTAAGTTCAGTAAGTTATTTTTTTCACAATCATGGGCTTAGTACAGCTGCCTCGCAGTAAGAAGATTATGGGTTCATGTCCCAGGTCCTCCCTGTGTGTTAGTGCTTTGAGTAGTAAGAACAGTGCTATATAAATGTAATGAATTAGAATTATAATATTATAGTAGCATCTTAAGATGCCACACACATTACAAAACCTGTATATCCCTATGGATTTTTCCCTTGAAACTCTACTTTTAAAGAAATCTGGTTTCACTGCATTCCTGGTGTCTACTGAAATGAAGGATCACCATGTACAGTCAGCTTCCTTCACAAATATCACAGATGACCTTGTACTCTGAATTGAATCCCTCTGTCTATACTTGAAATGAAATTTAAGTTTTCCGTTATGTTATGCATTATACCATTGATGTGTTCAATAAAGAACATGAGGAAGCTTTTAGCCTCTTTTGGTTAACCTAATCTGTGTGAACTAGTATACACATTAGAGCAGGAACAGAATAAAGATGAGAGAGAAAAAGGCATAATTTAAGCTCAGGGTAACCAGCAATTGGTGAAGACATTTGTGGTTGAAGTAATACCTATCAAGGACAAATGCTTTTGCTGTAGAGAGAGGGGCTTGTTGCTGCCATCATTGGAGCACATTTAGGTGTCCAGGAACAACCAGTTGTTTGTTCCCTGCTAGGCCATTATTCATTTCTATTTTATGAAATTTAACTGGGAGAAGCAATCAAAGCCAAAAGTATCAAAAGGCCAACTTTAAACAAATTGACTTTTATTTATCTTGTTAGTTGCAGCAGTAGCACATTGCTTATTGCTAAAAAGCCCTGGGGTGGTGTAACAAAAATCATGTTTGCAGTTAATCTAAGCACTGCAGTAAAAGGGTCAGTTAAACATAGGTGCTACATTATTCAGTGTATTTTTACATCTCGGGTATGTGCATTTTCAAATTGTTTAGCTGAAAGGCAGTGTTGACTGTTAAAGACGTGTTTATATTTTTGTCATATCCTACTTCAGTACTTTTTAAATCAAATCATGACTTTGGCCATCTGCCTGTTTAGGTGAAAACTGGCTATAGTAATCACTGTGAACAGAGAAACAAGAGACCTATTAATATTTATTATAGTTCCGTCTTTTATGTAATCAAAACATGTTTTTTTATCATTAGTTTTAATGCTACAAACTGGATGTACAGTATTCTGCAAGTTTTAAGGATTTTGTTTGTTTTTGTGAGTGCCACTGGAAGACTGCTTTTGAAAATGCATAAATACTTCACTTAACTTTATTTGGCAAATGAGTGTGTGCCACAATTGTGAGAAAAAATAACTGACTTTAAAAATATAACAACTTTAATGAGTTGTCTGATTTTGCTTGAAAAAGTGACACATCTTTCAGTGCTCTGTTGTCCAAGAAAATGTAGCAGTGTGGTTTATGTTGCCAGTGCCATCTGATTGTGCTGATAGTTTTAAATGAGTATTAGAAAATCAGCAGTTGTTGATTAAATTTAGCATATGTAATGAGATTTTTCACTGTGAAATTTATATTAATTTAGTTTGTTTTGATAATTTTACCAGAAGAAACTTCAGACATCACATGGACATTTACTGATGGAGATTTGATTGAAAGACTTGAATTGTTTTCAAAATGTTTTTTCACGAAATATTGTTCAAGTTCAAGTTGGGGATCATGCACTGCTACAGTGCATTGCCGTACCCACTACATGACGAAACAACTTGGGATCCCAGTTTGCAACCACCCAGGGAGACGCACGGTCCAGTCCCACCCTCCAGAAAAGACCCTCTGTCTACCGCAGCCAGGTGTTACGTGGGTGACCTCTTGGCCTGGTCCAGCCTCTCTGTTCCCCAACAATGAGGATCTTACGAGCCGGATCACCCTCGGGGGAAACATGCCACATGGCCGTAGTGACGTAACTGACGCTCCCTCACAATGAAGGTAATGTGCCTCATTCAGGACTCCATGAGCAACTGCTCATTCGACACAAAGTCAAACCAACAGTACCCAAGGATTTTCCGGAGAGACACAGTACCAAAGGAGTCCAGTCTTCGTCTCAGGTCACTGGATATCGTCCATGTCTCGCAACCATATAGCAAGACAGGAAGCACCAGGTCTCTAAAAACTTGGACCTTCGTCCTTTTGCATAGATATTGGGAGCATCTCACACCCCTTTCAAGCGACCTTATGACCCTCCATGCTCTCCCAATCCGTCTACTGACTTCATAGGAAGAGTCACCAAAGACATGAATGTCACTGCCAAAGTAAGTAAACCTCTCAACAAGGTCAACACTCTCTCCGCAAACAGACACACTACTGATGACTGTGCCAAAGAGGTCATTAAAGGCCTGGCTCTTTGGTTTTTATCGGGACACTCGCAAGCCCAGACACTCAGACTCCTCACTCAGTCCCACGAGCGCCCCAATCAGAGCCTCCATTGACTCCCTGAAGATCACAGCATCGTTGGCAAAGTCAAGATCAGTGAATCTTTCTTCACCAACAAATGTCCCATAGCCACTGAACCCCACGACCTTGCCCAACACCCAGTCTGTACAAGCATTGATCAGACTAGGAGCAAGAACACACCCCGATGAACACACAGATGGTGTGTGTCACTTGCTCACAGGTTCCTCTAACAAATGCCTGTTTATCTGCCCTCAAAGCCCTCGCAGCCGTCCTTCTCAGTTCCCGGTACAGACTAGAGTTGCCATTGAGCCGTGCAAATATTGTGATGTATGTTTAATAGTGCCAGAATTAGACTTGATAACATCTACTGGAGGATTAACATTTTTGAAAGTTAATTCACTATTGTAAAATGGAAAAAGGTGAAAGCACTATTTTGACCATCAAGAGTTTGTAATATTTTGTTTTGTATATCTTGAAATGGGATACGCACCTACACTTGGGTCAGTTAATGTATTAAAAAATCTTTCAGAAAGATGCTTGTTGATATGAAGAGATTTTTGCTAGATCATTATAGCACAAGAAGTGTAAGATGCCATCTGTGGGATAAGGTAGTTGCACTGCTCTTGAGGTGACTTGTTTGTATTAATATTGCTTTCAGTGTATGTGTGTTTTTTTTCCTAGTTTTTTCTGGAGTCTTGAAGCCAGGAAGTACAATGAGGTTTGAGGATTGGCAAAAAAAAATAAATATGCTTATGTTTTTTTGTGGCATCAAATTTCAAGATAGGTGGACAGCATATGGCTCTTCAGTTTGTAATGGAAAGTTTATTGATTTCAGACTTTTGTGGCTTATAAAAAAATTGCCACAAAACATTTTTGTTAGAATATGCTTGCATGTACTTTGTTTCATGGATATTTCAGTACAGGCTACAGTTGCCCTTTTCGCACTGGATGTTAAACCAATGGGGCAGTTTGCGTACTAAACAACACTTTTTTTTTTTTTTAAAGCAGGGTGAAATGGAGTTTTGTTTATTGCTTGTCATCATCTTTACACTAAAATCTTATCATTCTGAGTTTTGCAAGAAAATAGTCTCCATGCTTGTGTAATGTATCGCTAGTCACAACTAGAATGACAGCAGTATGTTTCTGATGTGTGAATGATTAATGTTTCTTTACTGTTGCAACCAATGTAATAGTCATAACCCATGTACTTTTTGAGTTGCATATAATTTGTGTTCTGTACTGACGAGGACAATTGTGTATTTATTTGAAATTGATTCTGTATTTGTTAGTTGAAGATTGAGCACGTGGTTTTTGAATAAAAGGTACAGAAATTCAAGTAATTCCAAAGGGTTCCTAAACTTTTTCTTCTAACTTTTTATATCTACATCTTAAGATAAATTAAGTCATTTATGCCATTTTTAAAATATTTAAGTTGTCTATAAATTCTTTTGTATTTTTGTAGCAGTCTTTCTCCTTTTAATGAAAATGGTGTAACATATACCATGGGTTTATAAAGTTATTTGGTATTTTTCAAACATACTCCTTGACTTTACTATAATGAACTTTAAACAAGTATGGCACTTATTTTAGTGGAAGAGCTTTCTTAATATTCAGGAAGAGTCAGTGTTTTTATTAAATCCAAGTCGATTTATTTTTTTTCTTCATGTCAATTCCTGATGCACTCCCCCTGCCTCTCATAGCCGCTGGGTATGCACAGATATAGAACACAAAATTAGTTTGCCATCAAAAACAGTGTATTGCATGTGTATGTCCATCTGTGTTGTGTGTTTGGTTTTTTTTTTTTTCTTTCTATCTGCCTGTTAAGAGGCCCAAGCTTATGCCTCAGTCAGCAGTCCCTACTCCCTTTTTGCATTACTGTAGATAAAAAAAAAAAAAATAGGTCTTTTGATGCTGCCAGTTATTCTTTCCATTGTCCAGTGAATGTTGAGATGAAGCAGTCTTATTGAAATTGCCTTGAGGTCTGCCTTTGCTTGTTGCCCATTGGATTGCCAATTTGAATTCAAAATCACTAATTTTTTTTCCTCCAATTAGATCTCTAAATTGTCCAGGTTCTGTATTTTCAGACAAGGTACAGCTTGCCCTTTGTACCACCTTCTGATTACAAGAAACAGAGAACCATAAGCAGGGAAACGCATGCGTTTACAAAATTCCAGGCACACGAGGAACGGCGTTTCTTCACATTAGTGGCAGTATTTTCAGAAGAATGACCCATGCAAGAAAAGATTAAGCCCATAAGCTAAGAAGCTTTAATTATTATGAACGAGGATAGTGAAAGTAATGGATCTGAAGTAGATTCTTTTAGCTCTTGTATCCAAGATGCTGTTGTGGGGGCTAAGTGCATAGTATAGGCGAGTTTCTGCTTTCTTCCACTATGTGATGCAAATGAGATGTGCTGGCTTTTGTCATATTTTATAGTTAAGTGTATGTGGGTTTTTGTTTTTATACTGTTTTGTATATGCACATTTTTATTATTCAAAGTTCATAACTTCTGCAAATATGCTTCTGCAAATATGAAACTTGTGAAATTTATATATGAATGTGTGTGTATATAAGTATCTATAAATAAATTACAAGTTTTTGCCCAGAGGCAAAACTCTTGATCAGTTTCATAAAACGTTATTTTGAATTGTAAACCGTTTTATTATTGAGAGGGTGACTATTTATGTATGCATTTATTTTCTTTAGTCTCTTGATGTAGTTTTTCCTCACCAGGACATTTTTATAATTTCAAATATTCCTGAACTTATACCACTGCAAGGAAAAATTATACATAAATTATGATGATGGTGTTTTGGAGTATTACAATTGTTTGCACTATAATTCTGTCACAAGGTATAATTTTCCAGATATATTTGGCCTTCAGTTGCACATTTAGAATATAAGCTTTTCAGTAAGGCAAATTCTTTATGATGATATATCTATCTATCTATTTGAAAACTGTAGAGGCAGTGGAAGAAAATTTTTATTTTTACTGCTTCAAACAGTAACACTGCCCAGATTGGCTGCTAGCTTTTGGTAACCCTTTTCAGTTTTGTACTAGCCATATGGGCATGCATTCTTTGTTGTTGTTAGTGTTTTGATGCATATCCCAAAACTTATGACAAGATAAGTAACACTCAAAATGCTTTTTGGTTAAAAACCTAGTTGGAGTTTGCAGTGTTACTGTGGTATATGTATATAAATTCTCCCAAAAACCGTTCCATTACCAGATGTGTAAATTCTGAAACGGCAATGCTTACCCTTCATTTGGATATCTTGTACTTTTACTGAACGTAATATAGTAAAAGTTATTATTGATTGGAAGTATATTCCAACATTTATGCTAAGAATAATATTCAAAGTGTATTTATTTTGTAAAAATGTGATTGAATGTTGCAACTTACTGTACTGTCATTTGTACATAACTTAATTCGGGTGTAAATATTCTGTAAGAGGAATGTCTGTCCTTCATTTTGATATATGGAACATGTATATTGAGATCAGTATAAAGAATATGTGGCCAGTTAAATCATAGTAGCAAAAAATTGGCAAAAATGAGGCAGCGTTTAAAGGGTTAGTAGGTTGCTGTGCTATCTGTACCTTTTTTTTTTTTTAATATCTGATTCAGCACACCTATAACTTTTGTCAGTATTTTATATTGCTTTGTTTTTCTAAGCAGTTGACCTTTTAGTAATGGTAAGAAGGTGTGTAGCAGGCCGTTGATTTCCCTTTTTTTTTTTTCTCGCATCATATACTTTCATTAATACAATAAAGCATTCTGATCTTTATTTAGAGCTCTCCTAAGGTCCAATATCTCACTTTCAGAATTGCTCTGCAGATGCAAACTGCAAATGTAAAATTTGTTCTTAAAGTCTACAATTTATAAACGAATGAGGTAAACCGGGGGTCAGGATTGCAGGTAGTTTTTATAATATCTCAAACTGCAGAGCGGAGTGTGACGGTACAAAATACTCACTTCTGGAGTAAGGATATAAAGTGTAATATTGAGAGAACATCCCAAAAAGCTAAATAATCTAGAAGATAGTTATAAATATAATCTGCTAAAATAAAAGGTTTTGTAAAGTGTGCTTCTTTGTAGGCCCTAATTAGCTGCTTCACAAGAGTATTTTATTAAATAAATATACATGTAGATACAGTGAGGCCCGGGACAGTCAGATTTAGCGATCATTATATTTCACTGTTGGAGATATTTACATTTGCATAATTTATTTTTAACTTTCTTGGTTTGACAAACTGTAGAAGTGCTTATTGTTGAAATTCTTTCAACCATGTAAATGAATGTTTTAATGTAGCAGATTAGAAACATCTTGTATTTAAATATTAGCGTTTTAAGAGTTGTTTGTGTTCAATCACCGTCAACTTCCAAACTATTCATATTTACCATCTATTATGTGTGCCACAAAATTCTGATGGTTTCTCTATTAATTATGTGCCTACATGATTTAGATTGTGTTAGTTTGGTGGGATCAGTCAGATGAATTACAAAAACAATTACATTTTTTTTCTTCAGTATTTTACACAGCTTTGATCTTGCGTTAGAATCCAATGTAAAATTCTCTTTTTTAAGAATTGCACTTTGAGTTGGTATTATTTTTGTCAGTATGCAATGGAAATAGTGGTGTACAAGTGAAGAAGCCATTGTTTGAAATTGACAGGTTTCTGTTTCCTTTTGCACTTGGTTTATAAGTAACCGGTATCTTGCTTAATCACTTAGTCAGCTGATGAGAGTTTCAAGTTTGCTTGAATGTCCATTGTTTGGATTTTCTTTCACGGGAGTGGAGCATTGTGGGAAAGGCTTGATTTACTTTGGTGTTCTCAGACAGTTTGAATGGTTGCAGTTTATTAGCTGAATGCGGAAGTCTGGGCGGAGGGCCACCCAGATGTTCAAATCCAAAAGACGATTCCTGTGTATTACCTAATTCTGGTAATAGATACAGCTGTTGTGTGCCCTTTTAAGAACAGAGTTAACATAATTAATGAATGAGGAGGTGGGCCTCATCATATAATTTCAGTATACTTAAATATAATCTTCAAAGGACAAATTCTGTTGCTCAACTGTAGAGCATTGTTTTGCTTTTCCTTGTGCTAATTTCAATATTGTTACTCCAGACATGCTGTGCAATACTGCATTATTTTACAGACCTGATTTTTTAGATTGCATCTAGCACCCGCTTTTTGTTTTTTATATTTTATTTCTATGGTTTACATTTTATCATTATTTTAACTTTATTGAACTGAACTCCAAAATGTTTAATTCCTTTATTGCCTCCTCCCTCTCGTAGCATTCATTCTGTTGGGATCCTGCACACTTCTGTTGTCTGCCAGTTGCATGCCACCTAAAGAAAACTAATAGTTTTTCTCTAGCTATGTTGTTGGCTGTAACCTATGAACATTATTCATTGCTTTAAAATTTTGCATTTTTTGTTGTGGTTTTTTGATAGAAACTCTAATGTGCTGTTTAGATGTAGAGAAGAGGGACCATAGGAAATACCACTTTAGTGTATTGTAATTAGTTTTAAAGCTTTATAAGAAAGCAATATGAACAGCCACTGCTGCATTTCTAACAAAAATATTGTAACAGGGTTTGAGTCTTTAAAGGCTGATTAACTATAAGTGTCAGTGTTGGCTGGTATACTATACTGAAGCTTGTGTGCCCTACATCTGACTATTCAGCTACTAAAACTTTTTATAATTATGAGGATGTCTACTTTGTAAGACCAAGGCAATTTCCCTGAAGGATGGGCATTGAAGTCCTTTAAGGAAAGGAAATTTTTCTTTGTAGGAGGAATTTAGACGGTTATTAGACTTAAACTTAAATGAAAGTCAGTTGAGTGAATTGAGAACTTTATTCCCCTGGGGTTGGACTTCCAATGTTGTTCCTAATTTTTCTGTTTTGTTTTTACTATGCAGTAGTAAGTGAGATTTGATCAGGCTTACCATAATGCATTGTAATAGCTACTTCTAATTAAAGTGATGAGTGAATTAGCATGCCAAGATCCCACATCTAAATTAGTAGCTTTAATTTTGGAATAGGTCTGTGCCAGAAGAAGCATGTTTGTGGATGCTGAGATACAAGGTAACTGAAAGCCGAATTTCTATTTGCTTTTAAGTTGCCTAGGAGATGTAATTTTCAGCCTAATGCATATTTAGACATCATTATTTAATTCTAAGATGGAGGTTGAGAAGGTGAAACAGTAATAATTGCTTTTTTCACCGGTTGTAACTTCCTAAAATAACAGTGCTAATGCAGTGATTACTTCATTTTTTTCCAATGAAGTAGTTGTACTGCTGGCGTTCAAAAGTCTTTATCCATTTGCACTGACAGACTTTCAAGCCATGTTTAATATTATGTAAATACTCTTTGCCTTTTTTGTACAATGCTGTTTCGATTTGTTATATTTGATATTATTTACTTAAAACTTTTAAGCAGAGAAATGGGTGTGGCTGACAATATAATCTATAGTGAAGAGTGACTGATGGGGATGGGAATTGCCAGACTCCACAAAGAGACAATATCCCAATGTGTGAGTTAAAATACAGTAATTTTACAGTTTTCATTTAAATATTAAGTAATTGCAGTTTATTACAAAGTAATGTTCCCTTTTTAGTCGAAAATAGTTAAAGTTGAAATTCTATCCCTAAAAAGGTGTGTCTACAATTTACATTTACGGTGAAAACCCTTCAATTTTGCATTTTCTGTTCTTGGTACTACAGAATTGACCTGAAGTGTATGTTAAGCCTATTTTATACAAAGTATTAAACTTTCATACATGATTAAAGCCTTTCGAATTCTTCAGTTCTCAGTCTCTAATAAGTTCCACATTAATTGACCACTTGGGAGAATCTTTTATGTTATGTCACATCTGCTGAATTTTTTATTGTTAATCTCTTTTTACTTGCATAGCCTTATTTTAGCTTACACATTCAGGGGCTTTGAGTAGTCAGGACAAGATAAAACTAAGGAGAACCCTATTTTGATTTGTAATATTTACCTGAAATTTTGTTGCTTTACTGTAATACTGTGGAACACGTAACTTACACGCAAGTTGAATAGGTCATTTGGTCTAAGAATATAAGCAACTGTTCTAATGTTTGTATGAAAATCATTTTGATATAAAAGCACTGCATTATTTTTAAATTTCAACAATAGCCATGTTGATTCTTGTACATAGCTCACAGAATGAAGGGGGAAAAATTCTTAATGTATTGATCTGTTGCCACAAACATACAGTATTGTGACCCCCCTTATTGTTTCCTCTAATACACATTAATTGCTTGATAACAGATTCAACAAGTTAGAAAATGTACATATGGGGCAACATTCAGGTCTGTTCAGGTGCTTTAATTGATTTTAAAAGCTGAAGTGTTTAGTACCTTTATTTTGGTAATTTCATGGAGTCTTTTTTTGTTAACCGTGAACCATATTCTAAAATAACTGATAATGGGATGTGATTACATTGCTTAGACAATCTTAAATACCTGTTTTTTTAACTGCACTTTACCATATCATTTAGTTAAAATGCAGTCCAAATAGGCTTGTTGAGGCTCAGTGGATTGTGTAGTAGTAGGTTCCAATTCAGTATACTCTACTGTAGTAATAAGTCAGTGTGTTTTTTGTTGCAAACAAACCGAATCCATCATAGCTGGTTTAATAGGTCATGCATGAGCAATGTTAAAGTGAAAAAATGAAATTTGCAGTAGGATTTTGTTTAAAATCAAAATACTCGCAGTTCACTGTAAATCTGAAGTTGTGTTACAAAAATGCCACCAATGATGTAGTTGTAGAATAGTAGTTTTTTAGCAGCCTGATGGAACTGCAAACCATGACAAAGTTTATATTGTTACCTGAACACAAAGCTATGATGGGATTTTTAAATACCTTCAATATGTAAATATATAAAAAAAACAAATTGGGGACTTGCTGAAAGTGTGCATCTAATCGGGTAGCATAATAACAGGCTAATATCCAGTTACTGCTTGTGCAGCCATGATCATGTAATGAATCGGGTTCGTTTGGTAAATGCTAAGAGATGTTTGGTATGAAGATTGTGTGTCTAAAGGCCACTTCGTTTGAGGGTATGCACAGTAATTGGAATAAGTAGCTTAACCAGTTTATCACTGGAGGAGAATCTCGTGAAAAACTGGTAATGAAGTCTGTGGTAGTGTTATCATACAGTGCACAAGACAACATAGAGATATATTTAAACAGTGCATGATGTTATGTTGATGTTACATGGACTGTTGAAACACCCAAAGCAAGATGGTGTGTGTTGGCCTGTATGTACTGATGAATTAAATAAATCTATGGTGTATATGATGCCTCTGACTGCTGGATTGTCTTTCTCTACTATTTAAAATATTTTAAGAGATTTGTTTCAATTTGTAGCCATGTGTTTCTGGAGAAAATGGGATCAGGGCACATTTATCACTTAACTGTTTGCTCGCTACAAAGGACAACTGTATAGAGGAAGATGGCCATAATCTGCCTAGCAAACAAATGGCCATCCACACATGCACAATTTTAATGGCATGTATTTCTTAAAACATTAAGTGCTAACTTGGAAATGAATAGATTTATATTCTCTCATATATATTTCTGTTCTGATTCGTCCTGCTTCCTCTTCAAACCTGGTCCCACCCACACGCAGCCCACACCGCATTTCCCGATTCCTGTTGGTCCTCTTCCAAACCCTTCCCCATGCTGCCTGCGGTCTCCCATACAACCCACACGCCGCTTTTCTCGACTCCTATTCCTCCTTTGGACTGTCATGTTCCCCGCTCCTCTCTTATGACCTCATTGGTGTCACGTCACCGCCCAATATCTACGTAGACATAGAATTACTAGCCGCCGCATGACCAGCAGCATTGTACGTCAACATCGCCGCCATATTGCGAGTGGCACTGCTGCGGAGTGTAGTAATGAATAATGTGGTGCTTGGGAATGTACAAACCGCTGTACACTCCAAACTAGATCCCGCGGGATTACATTTCATAGGTAAGGCTGAAAAATTGTTTTGGTTATATTTGGCCATTAGAAAATCCCGTTTTTATAATCTTAGCACTCAAGGTCACCTTCCAATAAAATTAAACAACATTAGTAAAATTTAAACAAGAGAATGATAAATCAAAAAGCAATAATTAGCAAACAAACAAAGATAAGTGGCAGTAACAGTGCAAAATTCACAATTGGTATGCCAGTTTGAAAAGAGGTTTTGAGGGCAGTTTTAAAATGTGTTATTGAATCAGGCTGATGTATATGAGAAGGAAGAGAATTCCCAAATTGAGGAGCACCATGAGAGATGCTCGAGCTCCCATAGCACAGAGTCTGATGTGTGGTACAGAAAGTAGAGCTGCAGATGAGGATCTGAGTGAGTGAGAGGAAGTGTCAGTCGGGAGGAGATCAGTGAGGTTGTGGAGAGCTTTAAATGTTAAGAGCAGTATTTTGCATTGTATTCTGTAGTTAATGGGAAGCCAGTGATGTTGAGAGAGAATAAGTGTAATATGTTCAGTGGATTTAGAACCGGTTATAAACCTGGCAGCAGAATTTTGATGAAGTTGTAAGCAATAAGTTTTTGTGGGATGCCAGATAGAATAGTATTACAGTAATATGTGAGTTGACTAGGGCATTAACCAATACTTCAGTACTGTGCTAAGTAAGAACAGGACGTCTAAAAATGTTTCGGAGATAGAAGGCAGTTCGAGAAATGTTACTTATATTGGAGGAATTATTTAATAATTATTTAATAATTGCCATTATTAGTGTATAAATGGATATAAATTTGCATGTAAACGATTCGCCAAAATGTGTTGTATGTAAACAATACTGTTTTAAATGTCATTGCTTTTTCATCAGAAAAGCCGATTTCCACATCTACCTGTATTAGTTTAAATGGCTGTTCGCCACTCGCAATAGGGCGGACGCGCTGACGTATCGTTTCGACTGGGCAACACAGTGAATGTGGCATTTGTCTATGGATATCTAGCCTGACCGCGTGACTTTTCACTTCAGCCATGTCTGTGCCTGGGAGTCTTTTCCGTAGCCTGCTACAGGAAGGTACTGTCTTGACCATTGGCATTGGTTTCGCTCCTTGCTATTGGTTTCGCTCCTTGCTATTTTCATTACACTGCGACGGTTGTTTCCTAAGCCTTTGTTATAAAATTTAACGACAGTATCTTCTGTCGATTGGGTTTTTGTACAACGTCATCTGTATTCCGGGATACGGCAACAGCCTGTTCCTATCAGTGGGTTATTTCCTGACGCAAACGTTTCAAGGTAATGCACTCTCACTATGACAGGGCAGTAGATTTCGTTGCATCACATTGGGACAGATTTGGAGATGTTCTTCCTGTTGTTATTTCCAATGCAAGTCGAGTTATCACAAGAAGTTGGGAGTATTATCAATACATGGCATCATCTGGAGTTTATAGTGGTGAGGCTGAAATTCAAGCTCTTTTCAAGATTAGATCTTTTGACTCATTATCTGTCGTCTCCAGCAAAACCAGCTATTCACAACTGTGTCTTTCAAGAAATATTTCTTCTTGATCTCTGAATTCCTTTCTCACCGTTTTCCGTTCCTTTTCTTACACCGCCAATGCTATGGCGGCATCGGCTAGTATATAATATAAGAGCATCAGTAATATGGCGACTTTTGCAACCACAGCCTGCCACTACATTTTCTGTTTGAGGGATACACTGCAGTAGCATTTTGTTTTGTAGTGCTCACCTGTGCTCCACATGCACTTTTTTCAGGTAGCATTGTACAGATACGCATTAACAGTGCTGCCAGCTAGCAAGCAGCATACTTGTTTGTCTTTGTGAATTTTGGATGGTGTTGGGGCATGTTGCTTTTAAAAGTTGGTTACAATACTCATTACCAAAAAAGTAACAATGTTACATAATTGCTTATTAAATGTAATTTAATTACTTTCGCTGTCCAGCATTTGTCATTAAATCTAAACCTATTAAGCTGACCAGAAATGCAGCCATATTTGTTCACTATATATAAATAAAAATAACTGCTGTAGCTCCCAGCCTCGAGACCTGAGAGGGACGCACTTCTCGGCTGACTGAAACCTGCCTGAGGGGATGGGAATACCTCAGCCCCCTGAGTAGCAGGGGATGGGTCATAGACACATTGAGTCCCCCTGCTGCTAAAGCCCATCAAACTCTTTCCACCCAGTGCTGCTGTAGTAATCACTGGTTTCCTGTCATCCGGGTGGATTAAATTTACATCATAACACTTGCACATTTCAATTTAGACTTAACTTTTTATTCAGTTATTTTCTCTTGTTTATGAGCTATGCACATATTTAACCTCTTTCTGAATGGTTGTCAACCAGATGGCAGGAGTGTGTGCACAGCATGATGTTAAATAGACAGCAGCAGGCAATGTTTTTGCGCAAGAAAAAAAAAACATTACGTCCGAGAAGTAATATAGTGTACATTGTAGCACACAAGGAATTTCATTGTTAAACCAAACACGTGGTGTGGTTTCATTGTCTTCTGACTACTTCTAAACTATTAATTTTTGTATATTTATAGCACTCAGTGATTGAAAGTTAGGAAATGTAAAAGGAATACCTTTTTTTTTTTTTAAGGTTTCTGTAGATCTTGTTAATACAAGATCATTTTGAATTTTAAATAAATGTACTATTGAATCTACATTTTACAAACTGAGATATATTCACGCCCTGCCACATAATCTGTCGCCTCCCTGACTTGCCACACTCCAAGTCAATGCAAGGAACGCATCCCTTGTCCCCCTTGGAGTCTGCTTCATATTTGAAAGTATATTAATATGTATGTTGGAAGTGTCGGTGGTGGGTAGGTGGTTTGGGTGTACAGTATTTTGACAGCTGCTCTCAAGCTAATAAACAATTGACCATAAGGTTCTTGAAAATAATAAAATACTGTTTTATATAGTGTTTAATTTATAATAGTGGTGCTTGACTAGTGGCAACTTCTATCCGAGGTGCCTGACTTAACAGCAGCTGTGTTGCGCATCCTTTGCAGCAAATGGAGAGGAGCTGGTTTCCTTTTTAAGTAACTTCTGGAAAACACTTGTCGTATATTTAATCTTCCTTTTCTTCACCTTTGTTTTAATGAGTGATTTAACTAGGCATGACAGTTCCCGATATACTGAATCCGTCCTCTATAATGAGAATATAAAAAACTCATTGATACAACCCTTCTAGACTGTTTCCTCTCTTTGAATAATTGCATACTTGGTGCCGAAGTTTGTATATGTTTCTCTATGGAATGATGTGTATTTGTAATTATTATGAGTAAAAATTGCCATATGTTTAGTAACATTTATTTAAGGTCCATCAGTGCATATTCCCCAACCTATAAAATGCAATATAGGACAGCTGTATAATATTATGCCTGCCAGAATAATATGCAGTACATTATAATATAAATGACTGCCTTTTGTTTCTTAATCTGATTTAACATTTAAAAATAAGTTACATTTTACAAAACCAGTGCTGAGCAACTTTGCATTCCATTCTAAGTTAAGCATTCTTCTATTGCAGGGAGTAGGAGGGGGAAAAATGAAAACCTAGCACTTAGATTAGTCATAAAAGCTAGAAGTCCAATAGTTGTTTTCCTTTAATTTCTGATTATTAGTCCCATTTGTTATATTTTTTTGGGTGACGCTTGAGGTAGTAGTAGTAGTACTACAAGCTGCAAATCCTGCCATTGCTGTAAGTAAAGAGCACAAAATTTTTTATCCTCAGATCTGGCATTGATCTAGAGCATCTCAATATTGCAGTGAACGTGTGCCGCATCCATTTGTACAGGATACCATGAGCACTTTAAATTGCTAATAGCTGCTCAGTCATTAAGAGGCAGTGCTATTTCTGTTCATCCAAAAGGAATTCTGCCTGATGAATATGGAAAGGCATGTGAACTTGCCGATCTTAGATAAACACTCCATGCAAAGAAACTTTTGTAATGGATAGTGTTTTAAACATGGATCCATTTGCACATCAGCACCTGTTAACTAAAGAAAGCATAATAGTAATATTTAGTACAATCTTTTGTAAAAATGTTTTGTAAAGCTTGTCCAATCAGGACTTTTCAACTTTAGAGACTACCATTAAGTGCCCAACACTGTACATTGTCAAAGTAAATAGCAAAGCAAAACTAAGATTCCCTCTTGTTCCCATAGCACTTACTACTCTTAGAAAAATTGTGTTTTACAGAAGCTAATTGAATAAATAGATGGATAAATAAATTCACGTACACACCCTGAAATGACTAAAAAGGAAGAAAATTTAAAAGAAATAATCTGCTTTAGCAGAGACCGAGACAGTGAGGCATATTGCCAATCATATAAAGCATCCCCGGTTCTGTTTCCAGCCCTTCTGCTGAATGAACAATTGGCTGAAAGCCCTCAGCATTGGTGTGTCACAGAGAATGTTGATCATTGTTCATAGTGGCACTCAGATTTGTTTTAATTCTCTCCTTTGCTACTACTTGCAGGAGCTCTAGAGTGTCCCATAACCGCATCTGGCCTTTTTTGCTAAAGCTTCAATCCCTTGGCTGTTCAAACACTCTGAACTCTGCAGCCCGCCACATTTGCTTTTAGCAGTTTATATGTATTTGTTACTACTGTTGTCTTTATTGTTAGTTGTTCATTTACTTCTATTTTCAGATTGTTACTATCTATTTACCAATTATTTATCTGTTTATTCTATAGTATCGTCCTTGTTTGCACATGTCCTGTGTTTATGCATATGTTGCACCTTGATCCTGGGGAATAGTTATTTTGTGCTGCTATTCTGAATTTTGTAAAGATGATATGCCAGTGAATCCACTTTAAGTAATAAAGCGATCTGCTAAACTTTTCAGTTTTTCACAACTGAAATATATGAATAGTTTTACATTGTGAAATTATGTATCTTTAGGGACACTATATTAACTGTACACCGGGTGCAGTGCATTTATTTTTCTGAATTTTGCAATTAGGTAATAGTTTGTATTGCTTTACTATGTGTGCATGCATTTCTTTGTATTTTTTTCTAAACTCTTCACCGTTTTGTATTCTGTATTACTTCTGGAGAAAATGAATTTCCCTTTAAAGATAAAAATACAATTTGTCAGTCTATATAATCATATGTGCTTGTTGAGGCACTGAAAAGTTGCCTCTCATGAAGTATAACGCTACCAGATTAAAAATGTGTAGTATGTTGTTGGCTGTGATGTGCATACACTAGATCAGTGGTGCCCACACTTTTTCAGCTTGCGAGCTACTTTTAAAATTACCAGGTCAAAATGATTTACCTACATTAAAAATTATATATATAGAGAGAGAGATAATTGAAAGGCACTATATATAAGAGTGAGAACTGAAAAGCACTATACGAGAGAGAACACACCCTTTAGTTTAAACTGTGCTCCATGACAAGACAGAGATGACAGTTCTTTCTCACAATTAAAAGAATGCAAATATATATATATATATATATGTGTGTGTGTGTGTGTGTGTGTGTATATACATACATACATACGGCTGGCCTGACATGCAATCAACTTGATTTACGACCAAAATTTTTTGTTTTGATTTATGACCAACATCTTGCGTTAAGACCCGTATGCAGTCACGTGTATCCGCTTGTGCGATTGTAAACAAACAGCCGAGAGCATTCGTAAACGTCAGTCGGAGCCCAGATACATGTTTGTGGACGTAATTTCGGTCAGTGCAGTGATTTTTATCTATATAATATAATTCAGTAAAACCATGGCAAGCAAGACACATAATTGCTAAGGAAGGAAGAGAAGGTAACGAAGATAAAGAAAGCGATTGTTAAGGGATGTTAGCTAGCTAGCGGGCTGGCGCGGCACATGATGATGTCATCAGGCTGAGTCAGCACCTGCTTGCTTTGGAGTGTATTATTACAGCAGTTCTGCGCCAGCTTTGAACAGCTTTGAAGAAGGAAATTGTGCAGAAATAGGAGTGGCGTTCGTGACCGATCTCGCTAATATGTACAGCATATCGAAATCCACCATCTCGACAATTTTACAAAGAAAAGATTTGCATAAGGAGGCTCCTTCTAAACAATAACCACCTTCCGTTTCATTCTCCTCCTCCTCCCTTCCTGCAGCCCAAAGATGTCAAATTAAATGGTGAGTACAGTATGATATTGTTGTTTCTGGTAGGCTAGGCACTTTTTATAACTTTTTGGTTAGTAATGCGTTAAAAAATTATTGGTTTTTGGTAAATTATGCGCATTATACAACCCTTTTTTTTTTATTATGAAAAGGTTAAGCGTTACTGTGGGAGGTTCGGAGCGCATTATGGGTATTTCCATTATTTCTTATCGGAAAAAGTCTTGAGTTACAACCAGCCCTCGCGAATATATATACACACACACACACTGAGTATACTTTATACATAAAATGTGTTGTCATACCTTGCATAACTGAATAACCTTTATGGCACAATAACAATTCAATACATTTATGGTCACTACAGTATTTGAATTTAATAATCTTCATGTGGGAAAAGGCTGACTTGCATAAATAAGTAGAGCCGAATAATGCAGTCAAGGAGCTTTTGAATTCAGCCAAGTGAAAAATGATGGCTGTGCGATTAACTTCGATTTTAGTTCCCTCTCCTTTCTCAGATCACTTTTCGAAAGGAAGTCAGTTCTGTAGTTTTTATGAACAGTTCGAAAGTGCCTTTCCACATTTTCCTTCTTTGGAATAGCAAGGATAGATTGACAGATCAGACAAACGCACTTCGATTGTGACATTGTGAGAGAAAGAAATCCTCTTCTAATTCCACATAAAGCCCATACCCTCCCCCAAATTTTTTTTTTAAATCCCTTCTTTAGTCGATATAAATTGGAAGGCTAACTAGATCACAGCCGGATTTTTGCTGTAGCTCGCGCGTTTGATCGTGCGTGCGGGATGATCAGCGTGTTAGAAGAAAGGAGATTTCAGACTGGCCGCCCTGTATGTCAATCAAGTGGCAAATGTCATAGGGAGGATATATGATAGACTAACGTTTAAAAAAAATTTTTTTTTTTTTTGGAATGCAACGCAATCGACGCATTAGGCCACCCCTGCACTAGATTGTGATCTGAAAAGGTTTTTTTGGAAAAAGCTCAGATTTGCACTAGAGAAAGCAAGTCACTTTTTTTCAAATCTATACTAATAAAAGGCAAAGCCCTCACTCACTCACTCACTCACTGACTCACTCACTCACTCACTCACTGACTCATCACTAATTCTCCAACTTCCCGTGTGGGTGGAAGGCTGAAATTTGGCAGGTTGATTCCTTACAGCTTCCTTACAAAAGTTGGACAAGTTTTATATCGAAATTCTACGCGTAATGGTCATAACTGGAAGCAGTTTTTCTCCATTTATTGTAATGGAGATGAGCTTCAACGGCGTGGGGCGGAGTTTCGTGTGACATCATCACGCCTCCCACGTAATCACGCAGTACATAGAAAACCAGGAAGACCTCAAAAAAGCGCTCAAGAAAACATGCATTATATAATTGAGAAGGCAGCGAAACAATAAGAAGCGAGTTCTGCTACTTCGGAAACAAAGCACGATGTAAACCTACACTTTAAATTAAGTTCATAGACAGGCTGCCGCTGGCGTTTGTAATTTAGTGCCTGCCCATATAAGGCCATCCGTCAGCGGCAATCCAATAGCAAACTGCCACGGGTAAATATTCACGGGTGAAGGACTGTGCTTATGGAGAGGAAGATGAGATGGTCAGGGTGGTGTTTGACACAAACTCAGCGAAACTGCCAGAGAAAGTTTTAAGTGCCAGGACTAAGGTAACATTAAATAAAGCTATGGACATAGCACGAGATGGCACCAGCACAGCTGGGAACCTTCGATGCAAGTATACCGAGTGGCTCACGTGAACTGATGCAGTGCACAGATAAAAGCAACAGTTCCAAAGAGCTGAACAAAACCGAATTACACAATTGAAAAGGCAGCAAAAAATATGAAGCGTCTGATAAGCATATTCATAAATGCAGCTACTGTGGAAACAAAGCACACGGTGGAAAAAGTCAATGTCCGCTAAAGGAAGACAGCGTAAAAAAAAAACCCGTGCATGCAGTTTGTCACATCACAGATAAAAAGGAAGACGAGCTGTTTATTGATGCAGTAAGGAACTAATCGATGAATGAAACCTCTTATCTTTACAACGATTGACAAACACGGAATGTAACTTGAACACATCGTACAAATACGAGCCTGATTGAAAGAAATAATGATAATCAAATCCTTGATGACAGCAACATTCAATAACACTCACAAAACAATTACTGTATATTGACAATCATGTTACGTTATTTTTAAAATGTTCCCTTTTCTTTTTCATAACTTCTACTTCTCCACTGCGATACACGGTATATATATAAATGTATATCTATAGCCCGATCTACAATATATACTTTAGCATAGACAAGCGGTGGCGCAATTGTAGAGTCTTAAGCCTCTAACGCCGACATTGAGGTTCGATTCGAGAGGGATGTACTGACTATGTACGCGCTACCGATTCATTTTACCTTCCCATCTCCTTGGTTTGGGACGTATGAAAAATATTAGGTTAACGCAGAATCATGTTACGTTATTTTTAAAATTTTCCCTTTCTTAGCACAAGCACAGTTGAGAAGCTTCGATGCATGTACTCCATAACGCGTTAAAAAATAACGCATTTAATCACACTTTCAATTCCAAGCAAGCGGGAACTTTTGTCAATGCATGATTTCCTGGTACATCCATTACACTGATGCACACATCACAGCTACAAAAATGTTAGAGTCGGAATAAAGCGCGTTCCTACGACTGATCATTTCGACTACCCGCCTTGATAAAAGCATGGTTTTGTGCACACTGAAAAGCAAGCAAAATTAGATGCATTACAGAAAGCGGACTTTGTGGCTCTTACTGGGGATCATTGGACTTCCGTGACCGTTAGTAATTCTAAATACATCTAATTACAAAATGTTCAATGATCACACTGTTTTAGCCTAATGTACAAAATAATTTTGGCTAATGTTACTCAGAGTTTAAAGAGTAAGCTGGTCAAATTACCTTTTATGTTTCTGACTTATTTTTTAAGAAGAAAAACTGCACTTTATGGTGAAATTTTGGTTATTATTATTTAAAGACAATACTATTCTGAAAATGTACTTAAAGTACTTAAACTACCACTTTATTTTTAAGTCTGCCCAATTTTAACCAGGGATGATATTTTTGTTTCTGTTTTGAATTCAAATGCAGTTTAAAAGCTTTTTTCAGAAATTAAAACAGCTTCAGTTTACAATATTCATGTCCATGTCTATTATTTGATTCTGTAAGCCCACTAAAACCGTTTTAAATAAAAAAAAAAACATTTGCGATTTGGGGCAAATTTACGTGTGCGATTACATACGATTAATCAAGATTAATTCTTACACAGCCTCTAATTAATTGGATTAATTTTTTAATCGAGTCCCACCTAATATATATATGTAGATATATATGTAGATTTGTATATATATGTGTATATACAGTATATATGTAGATATGTATATGTTGTATATACAGTATGTATATATGTGTGTGTGTATATATACAGTATGTGTATATATATGTATGTGTGTATATATATATATATATATATATATATATATATATATATATATATATATATATATAACATATATATATATATATATATATATGTATATATGTTTATATGTATATATATGTTTATATATGTGTCTGTGTGTGTGTGTGTGTATATATATATATATATATATATATATATATGCCAACAACACTCATGACAATTACAAAACAATTACATTGTCAATCATGTTACGTAATTATTAAAATGTTTCCTTTTCTTTTTACTTCTCGCTGCCAATCGCAGCTATTTTGCTATATATATATATATATATATATATATATATATATATATATATATATATATAGATATATATATATATATAGATATAGATATAGATATAGAGAGATATAGAGAGATAGATATAGATATAGATATATATAGATATATATATAGATATGACAACAACACTCATATCAATGACAAAACAATTACATTAACAATCATCTTACATTATTTTTAAAATGTTTGCTTTTCTTTTCATAACTTCTTTAACACACTACTTCTCCGCTGCGAAGCGCGGGTATTCTGCTAGTAGTTTATAATTGGAAAGTATTTAAACTCCTCCTATTGAAAATTTTAAGAGCCATTAATGTAAAAGTCTCCTTGCTTTAATGAGTTGCCTTGATCTAGGCATTGTCAGGAAGGTACAATGCACTGCATTTTTGATTTCTTGTTTATTCAGCTGATAGTTCTCGGGTGTTTTTTCTTTTTGCCCTTTCCCTCGTCAGTGCTTTTTAATCACCATATCTCAACTGTCACCTTTATTATTTGACCAAAATAATACAATCAGTAGTGGGCACTAGTGCTGGGCGGTATACCGGTTCATACCGAAAACCGTTTTTTTTTTTTTTTTATGATATGGAGTTTAAATTGCCTAAACAACGTTTGGAATGTGGCGTAGCGGGAAACTGTTCAAGTTTTTTCACTGCTACACCGCTAAACACAGATTTGTTGCACTAGGGCTGTTTTTCACTGCTACACCACCAAATAGTGGGCGGTAGCATAGTATGCCGCGTGGTGAAAATAGACCGAGCATTCTGAAACTGAACTAAAAGTAAAGTTGAACATGATGAACAGAAGAACTTTTGCCGAAAAAAGGTGTCACGTCCGTCGCCTGGAGATAACTTGAGTTTTAAAAGGTCAGATGTGTAGATACTGTTTCTATACTACTGGATAATACTCAGGGCTCTAGACTAACTTTTTGCACTAGTGCGCCTAACTTTTTTTCTTAGGTGCACCAGCACAAAAGTTAGGTGCACCCAAATTTTCAACCGCATCACATTTAACACCACAGTTTTACAAGTTCACTTTATTTATTTGTTGTTTTTTTTTTTTAATCGCTGTCCATATAGGCAATATTGACTTGTAAATGATTAACTAACAATCTGGTCAATATAAAGTTCTTTATTTGAAGGCAAGCACAATTCTACAAGAAAGGTAACTTACTGAAAAAGTGTTGGTGCTTAAAGTGCTTTACTGAGCTGAAATTTAAACCTTTAAAAAATCTCAAGATAAATTAACTAAAAAGAAAATCTAAATTAAGTGTTTTAAGGGCTTCAAACTGAACATATCATGACTCAATGTCTTATGGACTATCCTCCATTGCAGTCACATGCCCCTCGGATGGCCAACTCCTGTAGTTTGGCCTTCTTGATCTTTGGCCTTGACTAAGCCAGCTGGCCACACTCTCTCTAGCATCAAAATCTTCCAATCTACCTCAGTGTGTCCAATAAGTATATTCACCGGTCTTCCTCTCCGCAAGATACGACCGTACACAATGACGCATTCCTTTGTGGCGATATCTCTGTCTCCGTCTATCAAGAATGCCATGTACGCACTGTTCGCAATTTGCACAGATGTCTTTTTTTTTTCAATGTATCTGCGATGACTCCTATAAATTGGGCACATGCAACATCATTGCTGTACGTCGGGTTTACGTTCAAGCCATTTTTCTTCATAAGAATTGTTTTGGACTTTAGTGAAGGGAAGTTCTTTTGCAATATTGTAGGCAACGTTAAACTTAATTATCATCTCGGCCTCGTCTGATGATCTGTTTGCTGTTGCCTGCCGCTGAATGGCAGCGGGGAGAGGGGACACTTGAGCAGTGCATTTATAGCGGCATGTAATGTGTTTTATAGATGCATTGTGCTTTTTCAGCATTTCAATTCTAAATGTATTAGAACCAGTCACAAATGCACTACTGCCGGCCATGGTCTTCCCACACTCTTTACAGTAAATACAGTACATTATATTATCGGCTTTACTGTATCTTAGCCAGGGAAACTGGTCAAGCCACTCTTTTCGAAATGTATACACTTTACCCCTTTGAATTTCAGTGGGCTCGGACTCGATCGTATGTGGCTCATTATGTAATGCCGTGTCCGGACCAGGGCTTGCTATATCTTGGGAGGTGGTTGGCTCCGTGTCAGAGCATTGGTTATGATTTTCGGACGGATCAGGCCCTAACTTAACATTCTTAACGAAAAAGCTGTCAATCGTTCTTTTCATCTTCTCTCATAATCCGCGGCTACATCCACTGTTTTCCTGATGGGCTACTCACCTCTCTCTGTCTGACTGCGTCACATGCATTTTCAAACGTACACACACGTACAGGAATATCTGGACCACGGCCAATCAGAGGGGGGGGCGGGATCCGCCCTTCACTATCTCTGATTGGTTTAGACCACGATATGGGCCTAGTGTGTGTGTGTGTGTGTGTGTGTTGTTGTTGAACAACAGGGAGACTTTAAGAGTCACGGAGTTTCGTTTTTTTTCCCCCTCGAACGGCTGGTCACACCGGTGCAACCTTTGATTTTTTTTAGTCGCACCATTGAGAAATTTGGTCGCACTCTAGAGCCCTGATACTACAAGCCAAGTATTTTTTTTATTTGTTTTCAATACAGTGTAATGTACCTGGGTACTGTGTAATAGTGTGACGACATGTTGACTTTATTCTCGTAATTTGTCATTAAAGTAGACAATCGTAAACTAAACTTCATCGTAAAATGAATATTTAATTTACTAGATTTTCTCAAACCCCGTCATATGTTATATAGCACATTAAATGCTTTGTGTTAAGTGATTCTTAAACTGACATCTTCTTGCACTAAGAGGAGGCTCCGGCAGCGATCGCCACACAGAATACATTCACTTCATGATCTTCCTGCTTTCTGAACATTTAGAATGCTAAGATAAATAGCTAATATAATTTTCATGGTGAAATGCATTAAAGCATGCATTAATCATATGGGGGCACGGCTGCGTGCCTGCCTTGCATTTGCATGTTTTTCTGGTGGGTTTACTCGGCCTGTTTCAGTTTCCTTTCAAAGTCATGTAGGATGTGGGGTTTTGTTGTGCTATATTGACCCTGCTAGTGTATGTTTTGCTCTTTTCATCCTGCGATGTGCTGGCGACTCATTCAGAGATGGGCGCAACTCTGAATGGATGGCATAATTAAACATGTATAACAAAGATATTTTTAAAGTTCTGAACACTCCGTGGGCTAAGTTTATAACTAGTTTTAATTTCACAAAGATGTTTATCGTGTGGTGATTGGTTATGTGGTGAAAGGAAAGGTAATAGGAAAAAGGAACTGGGGTTTTGGTACATCAGATAGAGACAGCATGCATGCAATAAAGAGAGCCCGCTCAGAAGAACAAGCATTGAATTCTGTGTTTGTGTCTCCGACCAGCAGATCAGAAACCCAACATTTGCACAATATTTAAGTTAAACCTGTGCGATAGCTATTCATACATCCAGTTTTTTGGAGCCTTGTCACACCTGCCATAAAGTTCTCTACACGGAACATACACCTGGGGACCCCTTACTGCGAGGGAGCTGCACTACAGCCACACCACCGTGCATGTGTAATACCTGCTTTAATGCATTTCATCATGAAAATGATATCAAGTATTTATTTTAGCATTCCAAATTTTCAGAAAGCAGGAATATCATGAAGTGAATGGATTCTGTATGGTAATTGCTGTCTTCTCTTAGTGCGGAGAAAGTCAGTTTAAGAAGCGTAGTGATTAACCACTGGGTCGGGGAACGTAACACAAAGCATTTAATGTGCTGCATTAATTTATGACGGGGAATTTTAAGTAATTGATTAAACATTGATTTTAGGAAGTTTAGTTTACGACATTCTACTTTAATAATGAAGAATGAGAATAAAGTGGAAATGTCAACTTTAATCTTAACATAAACGGCGAGAATAAAGTGGAAATGTTGACTTTGTTCTCGACATATAGTTTGTTTTTTTTCTTCCCAGTATAGCTTAGCATGAAGCGAGGTCCATATTAATGCAGTTAGTTGCTAAAGATGTCATCACCAAGTTGCACTTGTTTTATTTTATTTTAATTTGGTGAATACTGTGTAATGCACCTGGGCTTGAAGTCTTGAAGTAAGTGCAACTATAAGTAATACTATTATTTATTTTATTGTTATTATTTATTAGTTTAAATATTATGTAGTGTAATGATGATAAAGTTGTTTAAAAAGTCACTAACGTGTCAGTGGACAGAGATTGTTAACATTAACAGAAAGTGTAGTTGGTTTACAAAAAATATTTACTATTTATTCCTTTTCTAATACATATTCGGTGCAATACAATTTTTGACAAGCACTTCTGGATATTTTACTAAGTCTAAATGCCTCTTTATATGGTTGAAAATATGTTGTCAAAATTAGTTTGTTTTTGCAAAATTTGTTCAATAAAAAGGTTCTATATTTTGACTGCATCTGTCATGCAATGTGATACCTTCTCCATTAGTGCCACCCCCGTGAAAACTATCACTTTATGGGGCAATGCAAAACTGTATTAATACTTGTGTGCACATTAAAATGGTTTTTTTTTTGTACAATGTACAATACTCTTGACAGTGGAATAGGTTGTTCTTAGCCAGTAATTGCACTGGAAAATGTGGTTAACATCCACTCGTGCATGGAGGAAAAAATACTGTTGAATACCGTGAAACCGGGATAATTTAGAAAAATACCATGATATAGAATTTTGGTCATACCGCCCACCCCTAGTGGGCACACAAGCAGAAGTTACAAAGGCACACTTAACGCAAGGAACATATTTCAGTTTTTAACCCTACTGCTGACAAGTGACTTGTTTTGCTGACTAAGGCTGCATACAATTGCAAATGAGCTTTGTTTGTATCTTTTAAACTTTTTTTTTTATGTATATACTTTAACATACCAAAGTGGGTGATTCTTTTGGTTGTTTGCATGGAGGTTTTTTTATGGTTTGTTTTTGACATTAACAAATGGCATCTACCTTGTGCTTTATTCAAAAATAAACTCCAATAACCTCCCTAGTTGTGTTTTGTGATAACGGTTTGCAGATCTTTTGTGCCATTTTTTAATTGCATTAAGCTATACTGTATTAACTTTTTGGAAGACCTTGTTGTTTCATCAAGCTCCTTTTTATTCCCCCGATTGTGGGTGAAAAATAACTAAGAAAATGGTTTTTCAGCAGTACTCTCATTGTCACTTTCCTTCACCTCAAAATCCTCGTCTGACAGTGTAGAATCGGTCATCAACAATACACAACACATCTCTGGCAGGGGAATTCTTTCGACATAAGTGACTGAGGACATATGACACCATGCTGTAATGAAAGTTAATGGCAACATCTTTATATTGTGGTCTTTGCTGCCATTTAGTGGATAAAACTCTAATACATTCTAGGTGATTTTTTTCTTGGCGGTTACCCTTCAATTCTTTGTGTTGGCTATTGTCAGCACCTGTCTTGGAAGTGCTAGTGTTTTCTGTACATAAGTGGTGGTGGTGTTAAAACATTATTGGAGTTTTCCTTATGCAGTCTAGGGAGTCCAACATGCATACTGGTCCGTTGATCAATTTCCTTATAACCTAGTACAACTGGTGTTGATTAAAATTATCAGTGATGTTTTTTAACAGTGGTTCAGTATTTTGACCTTTGATCCATTTCTGAAAGTGACATTTTAGAAGTAATTTTCCAGTATTTGATTTAATAAGAACCTCTGTTATTCCATCTTTGTGAAGTAGCTGTATCTCCCACTTCTGTTTAGAAATTTTAGCTTATTAAATTTTAATAATTACAGACTTTCCCAAGGGGTAGTATTAAAACTGCCTTATAATTGTTCAGGTGGCATTAATAACAGGGTTAAATATTGATCTATTGCAAACAAATTCTTTTAGTCACCCAACCCCATAATGAATTAATGTATGTTTACATTTACTAGTAGACAACATCATAATACACATTACATAGCATTGCTGGTGTTAAACATCATAGAAGGGCTGCAGCAACTAATATCAGTAATAACTGAAAATAATTGCCAGCACAATTTATTGATTGAGATGCTTTTTACGTATTTTATATATAGATAGCGATAGCTGTAGATAGATATATATCACAAATAGATATATATCACATATTTGGCTTAAATTAAACTTAATGCCATTATGAGATATGATACATTTGGCAGACAATTTCAACCTTACACCTAGTGATAACTCCATGTCTTGCAAGATCTTTTTTTTTTTATTTTTTTTTATTTTATATATACAGTTGTATGAAAAACTATTTTCCCCCTTCCTGATTTCTTATTCTTTTGCATGTTTGTCACACAAAATGTTTCTGATCATCAAAACACATTTAACCATTAGTCAAATATAACACAAGTAAACACAAAATGCAGTTTTAAATGATGTTTTTTATTATTTAGGGAGAAAAAATCCAAACCTACATGGCCCTGTGTGAAAAAGTAATTGCCCCCTTGTTAAAAAATCACCTAACTGTGGTGTATCACACCTGAGTTCAATTTCCGTAGCCATCCCCAGGCCTGATTACTGGCACACCTGTTTCAATCAAGAAATCCCTTAAATAGGAGCTGCCTGACACAGAGAAGTAGACCAAAAGCACCTCAAAAGGTAGACATCATGCCAAGATCCAAAGAAATTCAGGAACAAATGAGAACAGAAGTAATTGAGATCTATCAGTCTGGTAAAGGTTATAAAGCCATTTCTAAAGCTTTGGGACTCCAGCGAACCACAGTGAGAGCCATTATCCACAAATGGCAAAAACATGGAACAGTGGTGAACCTTCCCAGGAGTGGCCAGCTGACCAAAATTACCCCAAGAGCACAGAGACGACTCATCCGAGAGGTCACCAAAGACCCCAGGACAACGTCTAAAGAACTGCAGGCCTCACTTGCCTCAATTAAGGTCACAGTGTTCACGACTCCACCATAAGAAAGAGACTGGGCAAAAACAGCCTGCATGGCAGATTTCCAAGACGCAAACCACTGTTAAGCAAAAAGAACATTAGGGCTCGTCTCAATTTTGCTAAGAAACATCTCAATGATTGCCAAGACTTTTGGGAAAATACCTTGTGGACTGATGAGACAAAAGTTGAACTTTTGGAAGGCAAATGTCCCGTTACATCTGGCGTAAAAGGAATACCACAGCATTTCAGAAAAAGAACATCATACCAACGGTAAAATATGGTGGTCGTAGTGTGATGGTCTGGGGTTGTTTTGCTGCTTCAGGACCTGGAAGGCTTGCTGTGATAGATGGAACCATGAATTCTACTGTCTACCAAAAAATCCTGAAGGAGAATGTCCGGCCATCTGTTCGTCAACTCAAGCTGAAGCGATGTTGGGTGCTGCAACAGGACAATGACCCAAAACACACCAGCAAATCCACCTCTGGATGGCTGAAGAAAAACAAAATGAAGACTTTGGAGTGGCCTAGTCAAAGTCCTGACCTGAATCCGAATGAGATGCTATGGCATGACCTTAAAAAGGCGGTTCACGCTAGAAAACCCTCAAATAAAGCTGAATTACAACAATTCTGCAAAGATGAGTGGGCCAAAATTCCTCCAGAGCGCTGTAAAAGACTCATTGCAAGTTATCGCAAACGCTTGATTGCAGTTATTGCTGCTAAGGGTGGCCCAACAAGTTATTAGGTTCAGGGGGCAATTACTTTTTCACACAGGGCCATGTAGGTTTGGATTTTTCTCCCTAAATAATAAAAACCATCATTTAAAAACTGCATTTTGTGTTTACTTGTGTTATATTTGACTAATGGTTAAATGTGTTTGTTGATCAGAAACATTTTGTGTGACAAACATGCAAAAGAATAAGAAATCAGGAAGGGGGCAAATAGTTTTTCACACCTGTATGTATGTATGTATGTATGTGTGTGTGTGTTGTGTATGTATGTATACAGTTGCAGTCTCTGCTGCCATCTAGCGATTAAAGTTAAACAATACACTGTAGGCAACTTCTGTTACCACTTAACAGTGGTTGCAGCCTTCTACAACATAATGTCAAGTTTTCTTGATAAAAGCTTTGAAAATGTCAATCTTGACATCAGTAACAAATGTTGATCCTAACTGTAAAGGTTTTTTTTGTCATTTACTGTAATTTTAGTGATTATTTGTACTATAGTTATTATAATGGAGAGCATTCTGCAAGGAACAAAACTTTAGTTTTTGAACGAAATGCCTGCAACTTTTACACAAGAGTAAAGTTTTTTTTAGCCAATTTTATTAAAATTATTGACTACTCATTGATTACCAAAATATCTATTAGTTTTAGTCATGCATCATAGTGTTTTCCTGTTCTGTTGTCTTTTGGTTTTACCAAAGAATTGTTGATGTTGGGATATAATACTGTGTTACTAATATGAATGTTAAACTGAATTGATTAGTGACTTTACCATATTGAGTGTTTTGTGATAAGCTTGTGTGTCAGACAATCATTCGGTCTTCATACGAGTCGTGCTTGTGATAGTATCTTGTGATTCTAAGTTTATACATTTTTTTTCCCCTCCTTTCTTTTAGGAACACCATCTCCAGCGAGCAATTTCAGCACAGCAGGTTTATGGTGAGAAAAGGGATAATATGGTTATTCCAGTCCCTGAGGCAGAAAGTAACATTGCCTACTATGAATCTCTCTACCCTGGGGAGTTCAAGATGCCAAAGCAGCTTATTCACATACAGCGTAAGTACTCGAAGGTAATGGATTTAAACTTCTGCTAGTTTTGAGGATGGTGGTGTGAGCTGTTAAGCAGTAAAGTGATTCAGAAACTTTAATGAGCTTTTAAATCTTAAAGGGATTTCCACCTAGCTATATGACATTTGTGGTTTTACTGGAAGTGTAATATAATGGAATGGTTTTAAAAGTCATTACTTGAGTTTGGAAGGGAGTGAATTCCGATCAGTTTCAAATCTTATTATCCAGAATCTTACAATAACTAGTAGGAATGTTAACTGTATATAATTCTGTTACACTCCACTCTGTACTAGGTATTTGCAGTTTAGTCGCTTAAGTGATTTTTCTGTCAAGTACTGCATTGTGTTGGGTGGTGTTATGATTTTGAAATCTTTACTTCCTTTCCCCTTATATATGGGTCTGTCAAATTACATTTGTTTGTAGTGTACTATAACTCATCTTGTACATAAGAGCAAGTTTTAACCCAAAACTATTTGAGTTTTGTGTCATCTTTAAAAAAAATCCCCTTTGTTGTGCTTTCCATAAGTCATCAGTTTAGTATTAGGTGCCACTTTAAATTTCTTTCTGCTCACGTTTTTGGAATTCTCTACTGTCAAAAGCAACATTGTTGAAGCTGCTTAAACTATTTTAGGGCTTTGGGAAGTTGAGCCAACATTGGAATGAATTTGTATCCACTAATTTAAGTTTTACTTTAATCAACAAGAAGTTTCAGAGACTTAATTTTCCTTTGACAGGTTTCCTAAAACCGAGCAAACATTTTGCTACGATATTGTAATATCAGGAAAAAAATATGTAACCCTTTTTAAGCTAAACCCCAAAAATCTCCCTGGGTGCCTTATTTATAAACTATATATTTATAATTTAAATTAGTAATATTAAGCTGCATCAAGTTTTACATCCTTTGATTCAGCACAATTTCAGCCTTCTATTTAAACTATCAGTGGTACTGTGTAATATAAATTTGTTCACAGTAAGGCAAAAATAGAAATAACACATTCAAAAACACAGGGTACATAAATAATAAAATAGGTGGGGGGGAAAAATAAAAACTATAAAGCATTTTGTTACATTACAAAAGTTACTCTGTCTATACCATCTTATTTACAAAAGTACTACTTCTACTTCTTCGTTTGGCTGCTTGCATTATGGATCGCCATACCGGTTAATTGTTTTTCATATCCTCCTGTTCTCAGCATCTTTTGTCACACCCACCACCTGCATGTCCTCTCACCATATCCATAAACCCCTTAGGCCTTCCTCTTTTCCTTTTTACCTGGCAGTGCCATCCTTAGCATCCTTTTCCCAATATACCCAGCATCTCTCCACTGCACATGTCCAAACCAATGAAATCTCGCCTCTCTGACTTTATCTCCAAACCATCCAACTTGAGCTATCCATCCTCGTCACACCCAATGCAAATCTTAACATCTTTAACTCTGCCATCTCCAGCTCTATCTCCCGTTTTTTGGTCAGTGCCATCATCTCCAACCCATAATAACATAGCAGGGGTCACTACTGTCCTGTAGTCTTCCCTTTCAAATCTTGCCGATACTGTTCTCCACCTTTCCTGCACAATTCCTCACCTCTCTCCCACACTCCCCATTACTCTGTACTGTTAATCCCAGGTACTTAAACTCATTCAAAAATCGCCAACTCTACTCCTTGCATCCTCACCATTCCCCTGACCTCCCTCTCATTCACACACATGTATTCTGTCTTGTTCCTCCTGACCTTCATTCCTCTCCTCTCTAGAGCATATGTCCAGGGTCTCCTCAAACTGCTCCCTACTCACGCTACAGATCATAATGTCATAAACAAATCATAATCTATAGGAACTCCTGTCTAATCGTGTCTGTCAACCTTTCCATCACCTTTGCAAATATAAGTATATACCCAATTTTATAGCAAACGCATCTTGTGTAGTGTTACATTTTGTGATTATACTGTAATATAATTAAGTGCTTTAGACTTTCTAGTTCAGTACACTTCCTCCAATTATGTAACTAACACTAGGTTATATTGACAGCATGACAGTAAATTCAATTAATACCATGTATGTTGTCCTACAATATTTAGATAGTAGAAAAAAACACTCTGGTAGGTTATAGGTAGTTGTCTTTGATTTACAATCCACTTTGGTCTTTGAACATTTTGGTATAACAATTTCATGCATAGCAGAGAGAGAAAAAAAAAATTGCCTTACCAAAAAAGTGTTTTAAGAAAGTTATTCCCGATTCCCTTTAGGGCCTAGATTGTGGGTCCTGTTGTTTACAATGTCATGTGGGCGTGATATTAATACTCGCCTGAAGCTTGTATCTTTGTATTTGAATTTTTATTTATTTTATTTAGACTAAGACCAGGGTGACTTGAAGTACAGAAAGAAAAATGTATAATTTGAAAGCAGTGGTTCTCAACTGAGGAGTCAGGCAACTAGGGGGCCTCGGCAAACTTAAGAGGTGAAGCACAATAGCTGAAAATATTTGATAGCAACAAAATACTCGAATCACTTAAACATGGGTGTCTACCGTATCTATTTAATGCAGAACACTTCATCAGTATCCAAAATATGTTACAGTGTACTGTAACTGTCCTTTTTCCTCAAAGATCTCCTTTAACATTCGTTTCATATGTAGATTGTATCTGGGCCAGACTTAACCATTAGGCAAAGGTAGGCAAGCACTTCTGGCTGCTTTAAAAATGTGTTTAGGGTTTTTTTTTTTTTTTTTTTTACCAAAATTTAAAACAATCTAATTGTTAGTTCAGTTTCCTTTTGTCAATGTGTGGAACCCCTTCAGTCAAAGCTGTATTAGACTATTCCATGTTGCTGACACAGTAACATGCAGTGATTGGTTAAGGCGTGTATAATAAAATTACAAGGTAGCAAAGAAAACAACATCATAGTTTAGCAACATCAATTTCAAATACCAATAAATTGTTAGTGTCCAGCATCTAATTTAATACTGTGTGTACAAAAGTAAGCAATTTTTATATAATCATGAACAATTATGTGCAATTACTCTCTGCTATTTGAGCGTTGTTATTAAAAGATTTTAATAGGAATTGTTATAATTAAACTATTTTAGTAATTTATATGCACACCTAGATTTTATATAGCCCATTACATGACTCATTATTTACAGTCCAGCCTGCCAGCGAAACTTCCTATCCCTGCTTTACACTAATAAGTATAGAAAAGGATGAGCAATGAGATTGATCTGGGCTCAATTCCTATCTTTTTCTTAAATCTGCCCCAACTGTATCCATGTTTAGAAGGATCACATTTACTCCTAACATTAAAATGCTTCTCTAATGTCGTGTCACGTTTGTGACGGCTGATGCCATGTACTGCAGCTACTAATCTGTATAGGGTAGTCCAGATCTAATTATGCAATTTTCATTACGCTATAACTTAAGTTTATTGCATAGAAAATCACCCAAAAAAAGCCCGGACCAACGAGAAGTGTGCGAACCGACGACATGAAGAATCGTCTTTGCGCCAAACTGGATTTGTCCCCGCATAAATGAAAGTCATGCAGACGATCTGGATCTGCATAATTAGATCTAGACCACCACCCTGTAGTTAGAATGGGAATGTGTTTCTCACATTGATCCAAAAAAATGAAAACATGACAATCCACATTTCCATAAAGAAATGTTTTAGATTGATGCAGTACTCTCATGAAGTAGATTCAACCTGATGGTGCCACGACTCTGCTCACTTTTTAAAACTGCACAATTGTCAGGGCTGGCCAACTATCCCATTTTACTGACTGCTGCCACAACCTAACACAATTCTTTCATCTTTTTCACCACATGTGGATAGAAAACCCATTTTCACTTTGACTGGATTTTTTTAAGTACTTTTAAGAAAATTGATCTCTTTACCTGGGGTAAGTTTGAGTGATCACAGTTTACCCTAGAAACCAATATATTTGTGAACCTAGTGGTTTCTAAGTAACTCTGTTCAAATGTCAGTCAAAGAAATTGCTTGAAACCTGGGTTTGCCTTTCTTTAGATATGCTTATTCAGTGACAAATTAACCATGTTAATGAATAAAGAGAATATTATTGAGACTGATGTGGTCTTACTAAAGGTAACTATCTACATTTAAGCAGAAAACCTTTATCTGATACCATATACCGTATGTGACCATCTGTATTTTTATATTTGATAAGTATGTAATACTTAATTGTTCATTCTTTGTGTGCTGAATATTGTGGTGGTTCTTGAAATGCCTCTTGTACATTTTTAGGGGACAGTTATTAAGTGAATGAATGAGTATTGAAACTGAAGCATGTGTTGTACTGACACATACCATGCTTAATATAGTATGTTAATGTATCAAGCTAAGTAAATATTTTTGTTTAATAGGTAGCTTTTTATGTTGTCAGGTTTTAGAATGTTTTGGTTATGGCTGAATTAACAAACGGTTGTGTGATTCTTTTAATAGTTTCTTAATGTATTGATTTATGGTTCTGTTTTACTGACTTAGCTTTTAGTTTGGATGCTGAGCTACCAGATTATGACTTGGATTCAGAAGATGAGGTGTTCGTGAATAAGCTGAAAAAGAAGATGGATATTGCACCTCTACAGTTTGAAGAGATGATTGACCGACTAGAGAAAGGCAGTGGCCAGCAGGTATCTGTTTGATCATCTTAGAAGTTTAGCAAATAACTTTAGAATGTAAAGTCCATGCAGTGATCATTTACCCATCATTAATACTGAACATTAAGGCATGCCATGTGGCATAATGGCAAGTGCTTCATTTCTTAAAGTTGCCTTGAAACATGTGAGGTGCACAGGTGTTTTTTTTTTGGTTTTTTTTTAAACTTTATTCAGTTTTATTAAATTACCTATTTTTTCCAGTTACTTTTATTGTTTTTACTCAGTAGAGTTCACTTTTGTCTCTGAAACCTAACCTCTGACATTATCATTTATAGGTATATGTCTAATGTATTCACAGTGCATGAAACAATTCATATTGTTAAAATATGGTGGAAATTTCAGCTCCTGGACTGATCACTTTTTTTGTTAGTCATGTAGTAAACTGTTAATGTCCATCTATTCCTTTTTCACAAACTGGCAGATGTCAGGAACCATTTTTCTTAGAATTCCCTGCAATGACTACACCTCAGTAAAAAGACTTCCTTATTGGTGAATGCTTATTAAGTATGGGAAGACAAATGTGGGAAAACCATAGTTAAAATGGCAGTAAGCTCAATTTACAACCCTCAGCCAATCAATCAACACACATCCACATGTCTGCATAAAATTAAAATTAAACTTCATTCTGCAGAATTGATATGATAAACAACCTTTTGTCATCAGATTAGCAGTAACATACTGAAATAAGATTTAGCATAAATTATAAAGAGTGCGTGTGCGCATTAAGGCTGATTTACACTTCTGTGTCAAGCCTGTGGCGTAGCGATGTGTGTAGGCTATGCCGTTAAAAACAGTTTATACTTGTGCATCATACTGTGCTATAGGCACACGCCTGAACACTAGTTGGCTGTGTTTTGTAGCATGCCAGAAAATCAAATGATGCATTAAAATGCAGGCAATTTTTGCCTTCCAGGATCTCCGCTCCTCTTGCCACATATTTTTTTTCTTCTATAGGAGAACATTTTTAATCATTTTTGTAAATTCACCAGCTTTCAGATTGGAAGACTAATAGACTCATGTTTTGGAAAATATGTAGTTGAGTGTTTTGTATTCATTACGAATACCTGCATTTCACTAATAATAATTATGCTAAAGCCATTTATTCAGAACCAAAACTACAAATTGCTATGTGCACCAAGTGACCATCAAAAATATAGACAGGACCCAGACCTTCTTATCCAAAAGATAAGGACAGTAGAAACTAAGAGTGTTTTTTCTTTTTTGTTACTGAGAGATCTTAACACAGTATATATAAAATAATTTTACATGAATATGTCCTGGAACATACAGTAATAATTTCTGAAAATAGACTGGTGTTATATGGTGCCAGATACATCAGTTCTAGGAGCTTCTTGAGTTTGACCCACAGTAGGCACTCTCTGTGTGTGTGTGTGTGTGTGTGTGTGTGTGTGTGTGTGTGTGTGTGTGTGTGTGTGTGTGTATGTGTGTTTTGTTTTTTTAAGGTCATTGTGTTAATGATGGTGCGTAAAAATATTTTGAGTAATATCTAAGTCTTTTACATTTGTTGAATTTGATTATTTTTTAAAAATGTAATGTACAGTTTGAAGGACCTTTTAAATTGGGATATTTGCAGCTAGTTTTAAAGGCGGGGCAAGTTTTCTCTCAACGACAGTGAAATAGAAATGCTCATTATTCCTTTTAATAATATTTCACTTCATTAACTCCTTATCATTGCATTGTGTAAGTTGGTAAGGTCAGAATTGGTGAAATAACTCTCTTAACCTTCAGCTGGTGACTCTCCAGGAAGCAAAGCTGCTGCTGAAGGAGGATGATGACCTGATCCGAGAAGTGTATGAGTATTGGATTAGGAAAAGGAAAAGCTGCAAAGGCTCTTCACTCATCCCAAGTGTGAAGCAGGAGAAGCGGGACGGTTCAAGTACCAATGACCCTTATGTAGCATTCAGAAGACGAACGGAGAAGATGCAAACAAGAAAGGTGAATGGAGTTTTTTTTTTTTTTTAATTCCCCAAAACCCGTTCCCCTTTGTAACAATAACTACCTTCACACAGTGGAAACTAATAGTTGCTTTTAAGATCCCATTAGTGTTCTTAGTTGATCATAATTCATATCTTTTTTTTTTTTTTTTCAGAATCGAAAGAATGATGAAGCGTCTTATGAGAAAATGTTGAAGCTTAGGCGAGATCTGAGCCGAGCCGTAACTATTTTAGAAATGATCAAGAGAAGGGAGAAAAGTAAAAGAGAGCTGCTACACTTGACACTGGAGATAATAGAAAAGAGGTAATAACCCCAATTGGGATGATAGTCTGTATAATCGCATGACAAACAGCCCATTATTCTCCATTTCTATCAAAGCAGTGAACAGGTACCGACTACAACCCCTTAGTATAATTGAAAGGCGCTTTATGTAGATATGCAGTACATTGTATCGGAGCAGGTATGTATCTTTGTTTAAAGGAATAATCCATTTCCCCAATGATATTTTTAATATATTATTTACCCCAAATAGATCATAATGATGAAAGGTTTTTTTTTTTTTTATAATCTCATGGATTCATGCAGGAATATTTTTTGGGGTGGATTCCTCCTTTATGCATGTTTTCCAATTGGTTAAGATAATTTCAGGTAATTTTTAGTTGTATTTTAAGTGTAAATCTGTAAATTAAAAAATTATTAAACATGAGATTGTAAGTTGTAGAGTACACAGCTTTATTTTTTGAGGACTTTTCCCAGATAGCAAGAAACTGGAATTTTTATTTTTTTTTGTTATCTTCATAATTACTTCATATATGTCTAAAGTTTTTTTTATTTTGTATTTTATGTATCTAGGCTATTTTAACAGTGTTAATTCATCCAGTTAATGTGAGGTAAAGACCTGACCATCTGATAACCACCAACACTTTTTCATCAGATTGCAAAATTTAAGTTTGAATAAGTCTGTGAGTCATTGTGATTAACTATGCGAACTTTCAAGCAGCAGCTGGCAAATTTAACCCTCAAAATTTATGGAATGTTTTAATAGAATCCATACAGAAATAATATCATTTGGTTGATGAGGTGAAATTGCCATCATTGTATGGAAGAAAATCTTCAAGTCCTTCTCTTTCAACTCCCAGCATGTTTACTTGTTAACAGAAATACACCATTTTGTAAAATGGTGTAACAGTTGTCAAATTGTATATTGCTCATGCTGTACCTGTCAACTTAATCCATATATAATCAAAAAATGCAAGAATCGTATAGCAAGTGTTCTCTGATAACATTTGTTACCTTAACGTGCAGCAAGTTTAAGCAAATGGTTTTTCACTTTCAAAACCATTTTGTTTTTCATTTTTGAGATTGCCTTTGTGACCAGCAAGATCACTATACACACATAGTCATGTATTTATTTTCTAATGTCTCCTGATGCATAATACAATATATATCATCTACCAATTTCAGAACTATGAAAGTATAATTTTTCAGGGGCTTGTGGCAGTTGAGTGCTCAATGACACACTTCTCATATTAAAAAATATCATCTGAAGTTCTGCATACTCAGTCCTCGTATACCTGAGGAGAACATGCAAACTCCATACAAACATATTGATCAGGCTACCAGTCAAACCTGAACTCGTGGCGCTGTGCAGTATAATACATTTTTATTTATATAGCACCTTTTGAATGCTCAAAGTCCTTCACAGAAGGTCAACAGAATGTAATAGAAATAAAAGCAAAGATGAAATTAACACAGGGTACAAATTAATATGAATTAAAAAATATTTGAAAGTTAAAATATTTAGTTTGGTTAAGGTACAAGCAAGAATTAAAGAAAGCCATGAGCAAATAATTTTTGTACACTTACTAGGAATGTAAATGTTGATGTTACAATTGTCCATAATAGGGGTAAGGGTCAATGAAAATATTAGCAGTGGATTTCCTTATCAGTTTATAAGCCATACACTAAACATACATCAACAACTCAATGTCTATTCTTTTACTAGACCTCTGCTCCTGCTGCAAAGGTAACATTCAGGTGGAGATCCCCTGTTAAAAACATTTCACCTTGAGAGGTTCTTCATGAAAGTGCGACAGGAATGTGGTCTGTAACACTACACCACCAACATTAACCTCCTTGGCGCTAGCCCAAAGCGTCATTCAGGCTGTAAAAACAGTGCTAAAAGCATTAGTCCAGAGTGTCACTTGGGCAACTACATAGACAAGTCTCTCAAAAGACTGTGGGATTACTTGGGCTGTTAAAGTGCCAATAGTATTAGTGTTGAGCGTTACTCAGGCAACGGTATAGGCTTGCCTTGCTTAACATCAGAAACGAGCAATACCTGGGCAACGGTGTAAACGTGTCATCATCTAGCCTTATAGTGCCATCTCATAAATGTGTCTTTTCAACAGTGATGATGATGTGAATCTGTCTTCAGGCAGTGGAATTGAAACAATCGGTTAAACCCAAAGTAACACTTACGGCACTCACTTATGTAATGTGCTGTCCATATTACAACCCCAATTCCAATGAAGTTGGGACGATGTGTAAAACATAAATTAAAACAGAATACAATGATTTGCAAATCCTTTCCAACCTGATAAACCCAGCTTTTTTGGAATGTGTTGTAGGCATCAAATTCATAATGAGTGAAGATTTGCAAAACAACAATAAAGTTTATCATTTTGAACATTCAATATCTTGTCTTTTTGTAGTGTATTCAATTGAATATAGGTTGAAAAGGATTTGCAAATCATTGTATTCTGTTTTTATTTACGTTTTACACAACGTCCCAACTTCGTTGGAATTGGGGTTATATTATTATTTTTATCATTATTAAAAAAAAAAAGTTTCATTATTATACTTCCTACATTTCTTTCTTTGTACCTTTTTAGTGTTTTGCACATTTTACAGTAAAAAGATGAGTTTTTTTTTTTAAAAAAGTCATTTTTCAAACCAAAAAATGCAACGCTTTTTACATGGTTTAAGAAAAATAATGCTAAGGAGGTAAAAAATAAGTACTATTAACCTGATTAAAGCTAAAATTAACGTGTAACGTTGGCTTAGTTAATAACATTAACAGCATGCTACACATTTTAATTAGTCACTGCACAGGTATCGTGAGTAAACAAGTAACATCTGTTGGAAAGTAATGTTAAATGTCTGAAATTTCTACCTCCTTTGATGTACGTTTGTAACTTCATTTCCCTAATCTATATACTGACTGAATTTGATGTGTAGCAGTTGGCTTTTCAAACTTCACAAATCCTCCATATCTGTAATTTTCAAACTATTTAACTTTATTTTCCAAAGTCATGTGCCTTTTTATTGAATTTAGTGAACATTGTTTGCCATTCTCTTGTCAATGGGGCATCTGGGACAGATGGTCAATTATGGCCATTGAAATCCACACAATAAGTAATTGACAAGTGGTGAGGCTTTGGTATTCACTCTTGGTTCTAGACAGGAAATCTGACTGGTTGAAAAAACCAATGAAATCTACAGATTGAAACGTTGGCAGCACAGGAATCAATACTTATTCCAAACAAAATTTACAGCCACGTGTTTAAAAAAATATATATATATATTTTTTTTTAAACACGTGGTTGTATTTGACAGTAAAAACTATATATTTATTTATTTATTTATATTAAATGTTCATATGAGTGTGCAGTTGCCGGTATATTATACACAAAGACATGCATTATAGTGTGTTGAAAGTTAAAATTACAAAGACTTATTCTTAGTTAATGAAAGGAAGTTTTGTTAACAAATTTCATTGTAGTTAATAGAAATAACACCACTTGATGGCAAAGTAGTGTGGCTCATGAAACTAGAGAGGGCTGTCCTTTGTCACAGGTTTTAAGTTAAAATAGGCATAGTTTATTAGTTTATGTTTACACAGAATGGAGATTCTAGGCTTAAGTAGTGTAGTTTTACGTATGCAGATATATTGGAATTACTTTGTATAATGAAGTAAAAAAAATGAACAGATTTAGTAAAAATGTGGTTTTAGTTTAGCAGAGTATTTCATTTTTGTGTGTTTGCACAAGGTTTTTTGTTTTTTTGTTTTTTTTTTAATAAGTGCAATTCTTATTCAGTGCACTACATTGCCTGTGTCGGCCTGAATTTATTGATTTTTTTTTGTCTCCCACACCGGATTGTCCAGGTACAGCATAGCTGATTTTGGTGGAGAGATTATGGCGGAGGTGTTGGCACAGAGGCAACTGGTGAAACCAGCCTACACAATGCCTGTAATTCCACTGGCAAACAGCAATCAGTTTAAGCACCAGGATCACATGGAGCTTAAAGAATATAAAACTAACAAGGTTTGTTTTGTTCCTCATTTGGTGTCGCCTTTTAAGAACCTTTGTGTATTCCATACTCAATTGAATAGATTACTAAGCTGACTAGGTTTTTATGATACAGTGCAAGAACCTAGCTAATTGGTAAGGAGAACTTAAGTTAGATAAACCTTTATGTGTGGAATTGCATTTTATATAAAGATTATTCACACAGTAGATTATATCAGTTTATACCTCCGTACTTAAAGGATATTAAAGTGAAAATGTTAAATTTTCACACAGTGCCTGTTGGAAGCATTGTGTTATGGTACAAACTGTAGTGTTGTTCCTTTCAGGTAGATTTGTCAAGCCAACTTTTTTTTAGCTACGTTGTCATCCTGGCACAACCATAGTACTGCCTAATATTGCACGTTTTGTTTTATTTGTAGTCTGAAAAATCTGAAACTGTGAGAACAAAAAGGAAATATGAAAAGAAGCCCAAAGTCTTACCGTTACCTACTGCTGCTGCTCCCCAGCAAACGAGCCCTGCTGCACTGCCAGTCTATAATGCAAAGGACTTGAATCAGTATGATTTTCCCAGCTCAGATGATGAACCGTTCTCGCAGGTAGATTTTTTTTTTTTTTTCTTCTTCAGCACATTTTTTTTTTAAATATACTTTTTAAAATAATGGTGTATTGAGTTGTTGTTATACATTTTTTCCAATCATTGTATCAAAATCTCAATTTTTTTTTGTGCACTTTCCTATCCCTTCCCCCCCACAACCCTTTAAGATTCATTCAGGTTCCTCAGAGGCTGAGGAAGAAAATGACCCAGATGGTCCATTTGCTTTCCGTAGAAAAGCAGGCTGTCACTATTACTCTGTGAGTGGGGAAAAAAAAGCAATTTTTATCCTTTGATTGTTATCCCCCACCATTGTATATTAAATTCTTACACAAATTTTTTTTTTTTTTTTTATAAATAGTCTCGATCGGACCAAACTGTCAATTGGCCCTGGTGTAGTCCAGATGAAGGAGGAGTAGGAGATGTGCGCTACAGATACTGCCTTACTGCCTTAACAGTACCCAGGCATTGCATTGGATTTGCAAGACGACGTATTGGAAGAGGTGGAAGGTAGATAAATTGGGAGGGTCTACCTATTTTGTGAACATGTAGTGCTTTGTGTATTATGTTTCATTCATTCATTACAGTGCTTAATGAAAAATTGCAGTGATGGCACAGAGTATGCAAATTCAGATACAATTGCATGATGCCCCCGTTTTTATTTTGTTTAAATAGGGTCTTGTTAGACAGAGCACATACGGACTATGACAGTTTATTACATCGGCTGGATCCGGAAATGCTTGCCTCTCAACACTCTCCAGATGAAACATTTGCCAGTACCTCAGAAACAAATACCTCGGACAGAAGTAATTCTAGAAACCTCAATCAGATATTATCAAACATCAAATCATGTAGATGGAGACATTTTAGGCCTCGGACACTACTCCTACAAAATGATAACGTGGGGAACTCTGCAAAGAAACTGTACAGAGGATTAAATCAAATAGCCTCAGCACAACCTGGGACCCAGGCAAGTGGTACCTCTTCCCAAAACAGAAGTGGTGCTGGCTCCGCACAGACTGCTGGTATGTGTAATTCAAATTTTGTTATGCCAGTATCAAGTATTTTTCTTTTTCACTAATTATGAAATGATTGAAAAGATTTGCGGTTTTACCAGTAATTTTGGGGTAAGTTTTATTAATATACATAAAATATATATGAAATAAATACATGAAATTCCAAAAGATTTTAACTGACATTTAAACTTTTTTAGTTTTTTCCTTGATATTTTCAATGTTTTGTTTGTCTAAATCATTATATTCATAATTTTGTTTACATACAGTAGTATTTGTTGAGCAAGTGTAAAATATATAGTCGGGTGCTTTTCTATACAGGTGCCGGTCATAAAATTAGAATATCATGACAAAGTTGATTTCAGTAATTCCATTCAAAAAGTGAAACTTGTATATTAGATTCATTACACACAGACTGATGTATTTTAAATGTTTATTTCTTTTAATTTTGATGATTATAACTGACAGCTAATGAAAGTCCCAAATTCAGTATCTCGGAAAATTAGAATATTGTGAAAAGATTCAATATTGAAGACACCTGGTGCCACACTGTAATCAGCTAATTAACTCAAAACACTTGCAAAAGCCTTTAAGTGCTCTCTCAGTCTAGTTCTGTAGGCTACACAATCATGGGGAAGACTGCTGACTTGACAGTTGTCCAAAAGATGACCATTGACACCTTGCACAAGGAGGGCAAGACACAAAAGGTCATTGCTAAAAAGGTTGGTTGTTCAGAGCTCTGTGTCCAAGCACATTAATAGAGAGGAGAAGGAAAGGACAAGATGTGGTAGAAAAAAGTGTACAAGCAATAGGGATAACCGCACCCTGGAGAGGATTGTGAAACAAAACCCATTCAAAACTGTGGGGGAGATTCACAAAGCGTGGACTGCAGCTGGAGTCAGTGCTTCAAGAACCACCACACACAGACGTATGCAAGACATGGGTTTCAGCTGTCACATTCCTTGTGTCAAGCCACTCTTGAGTAAGAGACAGCGTCAGAAGCGTCTCGACTGGACTGCTGCTGTGTGGTCCAAAGTTATGTTCTCTGATGAAAGTAAATTTTGCATTTCCTTTGGAAATCAAGGTCCCAGAGTCTGAAGGAAGAGAGGAGAGGCACAGAATCCACGTTGCTTGAGGTCCAGTGTTAAGTTTCCACAGTTAGTGATGGTTTGGGGTGCCATGTCATCTGCTGGTGTTGGTCCATTGTGTTTTCTGAGGTCCAAGGTCAACGCAGCCTTCTACCAGGAAGTTTTAGAGCACTTCATGCTTCCTGCTGCTGACAAACTTTATGGAGATGCAGATTTAATTTTCCAACAGGACGTGGCACCTGCACACAGTGCCAAAGCTACCAGTACCTGGTTTAAGGACCATGGTATCCCTGTTCTTGATTGGCCAGCAAACTTGCCTGACTTTAACCCCATAGAAAATCTATGGGGTATTGTGAAGAGGAAGATGCAATATGCCAGACCCAACAATTCAGAAGAGCTGAAGGCCACTATCAGAGCAACATGGGCTCTCATAACACCTGAGCAGTGCCACAGACTGATCGACTCCATGCCACGCCGCATTGCTGCAGTAGTCCATGCCAAAGGAGCCCCAACTAAATATCGAGTGCTGTACATGGTCATACTTTTCATGTTCATTCATACCTTTCAGTTGGCCAACATTTCTAAAAATCCTTTTTTTGCATTGGTTTTAATTGATATTCTAATTTTCCGAGATACTAAATTTTGGACTTTCATTAGTTGTCAGTTATAATCATCAAAATTAAAAGAAATAAACATTTGAAATACATCCGTCTGTGTGTAATGGATGAATCTAATATACAAGTTTCACTTTTTGAATGGAATTACTGAAATAAATCAACTTTGTCATGATATTCTAATTTTATGACCGGCACCTGTATATTAACTGTGTTTTGCTCAGCTATATAGGCACAATGGAAAAGGCTGTATTTTGCACAAATATTCCTTAAGTGTATAGCTTTAGTTTGCTGTAGTTTGGAAAGTGAAATGTCCTATTTTTGCCTGATACAGGATTTCAGCTGTTCAACAGTTTGGAGTCATTTTGTTTTATTTTTTGTTCCATAATGTGCCATATGTTTTTAATGGGTGAAAGGTCTGGACTTCAGGCAGGCCAGTTTAGCACCTGGGGCTCTCTTACTAGCCCTGCTGTTGTAATATTTGCAAAATGTGGTTTGGTTTGGTGTTCTCTTGCTGAAATAAGCAAGGCTTATCCTGAAAAAGATGTTGTCTGGATAGCAGCCTATGTTTTGTTCTGTTTTTTCAATATGTGTTCAAATTATTTGCAAATTATTGCTTTCTGATTGGATTTACACTTTATAAAGCTTCTCATCTTTTCAAGAAATGTAGTATTAGTGTTTCATGGATTTCCCATCTGACCATTCCTTATTTGATATTTTTTTCCTCTAAGTAAAATCCTAATTTACTCCTTTTTTTTTTTTTTTTTAAACCTTCTTGCCTACATGAGAAATGTATCCTACTCATCCCTGTTAAGCATGGACTCTAAACTTATCATAAGGGCTTACTCTTTGTTAATGTTTTATAGTGTATAATCTGTAGGTTAGAATGGCATTGCCAGGCATGTGAGAAGTTGCATGGTGTGCTAGGATAATGGCTTTATTTTGCCTGTTGACATTGTAATGTGAGAGCCCTTTTAGTTATCCAACTACTGTAAATTTTCACAAAAGTGCCGTTTTAAACTTAGTGTGTTCCAGCCACTGTGCCAACAGCTTTAAGTGCCCCTTGACCCAAAAACATATAATACATGTCTTTAGAAAGTTGACTGCTGGATGGATTAACTGTATAGTACTGGTTGCTGTGATTTCACATTTATTTTACAGCAAGTACAAAATAATTTAAAGCACATACTTGTAATATTCAGAAAAACAAGAGTATAGATACAAAAATTTGTAAGACTGTGTGTGTTTATGCTTTTATTTCCGTTGATCTTGACATGAACTTTTTTATATTAAAAGTTATTCATTCAGGTATGTTTTGTATCTTGATTAAACATCTCAAAGCTGCATATTAAAGTGTTTATGCAGTTACATTTTTCAGGTAGAGGCATTGAAGATTTTTGGGGACAGTTTGGAGATGGAGACCCAATATTATGATTCATGTTGCATCTTAGGCCAAATTTATACTTCATGCAAGGACAGACTTGGTTTGGTTAGGATGATGGCAAATAAAGCATTTGTAAAATTTTATGTTGTAATTTACATTTTGCATTTCTCAGAGATATGAGACAAATACTCCTTTTAAACACTCCGCTTTACCAGGCATCTGCTGACCTTCCAAACTTCCTTCCCCTTTGTTTGTCCTTGGTGGATTTACATATATCTTGATCCTTGCAGCCGTCAGTCAGCTACTACTTAGTTAGCCTGCTAGCTTTCAACCAGTCTTTGAATAAATGTTGTGTATTTTCCATTCTTCTCTAGGCAGACAACAGCTGTAGCACCTTTATAACTAATATAATGAACCACCAAACACCTTATTTGCAAATATTAACATTTTGTAAAGTAATCAAACAATATAACAGAAATTAATCAAGATTGAACTGGTGGAATGACAGTATTGACTCTGAATGATGCCAATTGCAATGTCATTTCATTAGCAGGAGCAGTAGCTTGAAAAAGCAGCAGTGGTACTAAGTGAACCAGAACAATGTTGAGCAGGTAGAAGAGGATCAGTAACAATTTATAGTCATTGCCAAACTTCTTATTTTTGAGCCAATAAATAAATATAGTCGCACTGTGGATCTCCTAACTCTAAGTAGCAAGTTTTCTGCCTGGATTAAAATGCCATGATCCAAAGGGCACATAGATCTTCAGTTTGGGTCTGTGTAGTTAACACCTCAATATTACAGTACTTGAGTGTATTGTGCTTTTCTGTAAAATGTCATGTTTCTCTTACTTTGTACTTTCTGCATTTTTTGTTAATTTGCATTGAATAAAGGTATATGCTTTAATAACGGTTAATGACTCACTGATCATTACCATTTAATATTTTAATACATGTTTCAGAAATGGAGCAGCAAACTGAGTTTATATTTATTAAAGCAATCCTGGCAGTGACATTTCACATGTCATAACCTCTAATCACACAGAATAGTAATGAGCAACAAAAATGTATTAAATAAAGTTTGAACATATGCTGAATTACCATAACTTCACTTGTACAGGAAGTTAAAAGAATTGAGGCACCTTATCTGAAAAGCAGGCACAGCATTTTTTTCACTTTGTCAATCTCTGTAAGTCCTATGAATGCTTCCCTATATTCAAAAAGTAAAATTCTTTTTGACGGCACTAGTCTCCATTTAAAGAGCCCATCCAAACTGCCATCTTCAGTCTAATTGTTGTAATAAAATGGGAGCTTGAGAAGAAGGGGAAGCAAAAAATAATCAACACAAGTTTCAGAGTTGTGCAGAGATTACACGCGTATTGTGTTTGATTTTAGAATAGTTGCTTTTACCCTGCTGGACTGGGTGAGGAGCATTTGAATGATGCTGTAAACTTGCATTTTTTTTCTGCACTGGAATCTCTTACTACGGTGTCTTTTGAGGTCTTAAATGAAAATGTGTACAAGCTTTTAACTGGACTGGCAGTGATGGTTTTGAGCTCCAGTGTCATTTAAACAATTGTCTCTTCTTGATTGTAGTGAATAACTTTATGTAGAGTGGCTGAAACACAGTGCCGGGTATCAGGCTTACTTTTTATGAATGTGCACATCTCCTTTGGAATACAGCATATTTAGCACAACTACGCTTGAGACATGTATAATCTAGCCACCTTCAGGCAAACCAGCCCAACTCGGTGCCGGTCTCAACCCCAGATAAACAGAGAGAGTGTTAGTGTCAAGACAAGCACTTAATCAAAACCTCAGCGATTGCTTTGAAAAATGCTATGTGTGTCCCATAGATAATGTATGCTTCAACTGAACCTTGTGGGAAGTGAGTGAGGGCTAACGGGTCAAGGGTGAGCCCAGTTAAAGAGGTTAGTCCAGAAGAAGACGGGTGGGGAAAAGACAAGGGTAAGTTGAAAGACTGAGGACACTGAATGTTGGTACGATGACTTGGAAAGGAAGAGATTTGGCACAATTTGATTAAAAAGGGAGGAAAGTTTGAGTATTATGTGTGCAGGAAACTTGGGTGAATAGGGTAGGCAAATTGAAAGGAGGCTTTATGTCGGGGCTATTCAATTATAAATTTAGTTGGGCCAGATTTACAAACCAAATTATTTAGCTAGGCTAGACATTTTCAGCGGCTGGTAAGCAGCAGGTAATGACACATTTTAAATCACAATAAATGAATATATTTAAAAACAAGTAATGTTAATTCATTGTTTGCCTTTTAAATTTGGTCACATCTGACTCAGGCACATCTCAAAGTGCATAAAAATAAATTAAAAAAAGTACACAGTATTAGCAATAACATTTGTTTCCCTTTTGAAATATTAGCTCCTCCCTCAATTTAAAAGGGTGGTCATAACAGGCAAGGGATTTTTTTTTTCTTTGAACTTAAATTGTTTCATTCACATGGTTTTAATCACTCATTTGACAAAGATTAAATTTGAGTTCCACATCGACACCCTTCCCTTGTATTTCCTCCCACCCCTCCAGAAAAAAACTACCTGAGTAAATGTTTATGAGCAAGGATGTGCATGTATGGCATGAAAGTGGATTAGTACATTTATTTTAGAGTTCTTGGGTGTCAAGTAATGAATCATTAATTATAATTATTACTATTTTTACTAAATCGCTTTTCATGTTTCTTTTGATGAGCTCCCATTGAAGAATTTATTAGTAAAACAATATTGTGCGCACGCCAAAAATGTTTAAAGTAACCACTAATGAAGTGGCATTTTTCTATACCTTTTTAACAAAGTTTACTGTCTGCCATCAATCACAGAGCAGCCCAGTAAAGCTTTAGTAATACACCTGTAACCTTAAAATGCAGACTTCCATCACATCGCTGTATATGACAAAACAGTGAGCAGGTAATTACTCGTACATGTTTACTGATGGAAAAGCTGGCATTTTGGATGAGGTGTGTGTTAAACTAAGAGAGAAATGACATGCAAAGATGTGTAAACACAAAGATACCAGTGACGGTCACACCTTAGTGTGCCTGCGTGAATTCGGAAGAGACAACTGTATTCCAGAGGCACAGATATTTTCCTATCGGGACTTGCTGTATATGATGGGCAGAGGAAATTTTGCATGCCTACCTTTTTGTTTTGATGACCAATTGCGTAATATTCAGTTCTTTAATTATTCCGGCACAAAAGAAACCAGCCTCTTGTTGAAATTCACAGCCGTCCCTTCAGTGTTGAGCCCACACCAACACATGTTAACGGCTCATACATCCAACAATTAGGGAAAGAAAAAAAAAGGCTGTTTGCATTTGTTACAATGTGACAGTTTATAGTTTCAATGATTTAATTCTCCGGTGGTGAACGAAGTAGAAAAGATAATTGCCAAACGTATTTTTGGTCACATTTTGCGATCATTTTTAGTTGCAGTCTGAAGCCCTAGCGGAACCACGGGTTGGGCCAAACTGTGGTTGTTTCTGGGCTGCATGTGGCAGACATTTAGATAGATATTTAAGCTGTTGTACAGTGGACCAAATGAGCAATGGACAAATGGTGCAAGTATAGTAGTAGCCAAAGAAACTAAAAGACAGTCTTGTCAGTGTGAATAGGAGGACTGATTGGGTGATGAGTGTCAGGCTGGGCTTTGGTGTGACTGTACTTTTTGTCAGTCGTGCTTACAATATGTCTAAGTGGGATGTGAGTTAGACGAGAATGACATTTTCTGGGCAGAAATGAAATTGGGTTTATTTTGGTACAAGAGGGTAGGAAGGGTGATTGGTTACTGGTGTTGGTTATATAAATGGGCATGTGAGAAAGAGTAGGGAGATGTTGGAGTACATGGAGAGCAACGGGGAAGAGGCGAGAAGTAGTTTGTCATGGCAGTAGTAGTAGGTTTTGTTTTTTTTTCTCAAAAGTAAATCTGCCTGGGACTTAATAGTGAAGAAAAGTAAAACTGAATACATTTTCTAATGTGTAGAAGATCTCCTTTTGAAAGGGAAAGAATTGTAAGGTCGTAAATGGGGAAAGTGTGACAGTGCAGCATAAAGTGGTAGTGATGGAGTAGGAGATCAGAATCGGCAGAAGAATAACAGAGGAGGCTGCACCAAGAGTACTGGGGTGGAAGTTATCCAGAAGGGCTTAACAGGTTTAGGGAGAAAGTTTTAAAGTGCAGTCATTTTAAGAGATTGGAGGAATGGTGGGACAAGAATAGCAAAGTTGTGTTAAGAGCAGGCAAGAGATGTTGGGTAGAAAAACTGGAATGAGCCTATCTGGGGACAAATAGACATGCTAGTGGACCAGAGAGGTGCAGGAAGTGATAAAGGCTAAGAAGGAAGCAAAGAACTACTGGTACCTATAAGGAAGGGAAGAACATAGAGAAAACCATATAGGCAGACAAAAAAAAAAAAAGTTGACAAATTTTGCTATTAAGCTAACAAGTGTATTATTTACTAAGCAGCAAATTCAAATTGTTTTGATATTTTACTAATTTAAAAAGTGAGATGCTGTGTTAAACACAAACTCACTTAGTTCAAACTCAGACAAGCAGTGTTCATTTTAATTAAAATACAACCTAAAAGGGTTTGAATTAATGAAATTAGCTTTTCTTGCCATTACTTTAATTGCACAGGACAACCTCTCTGGTTCCTTTTTCTCAGTTAATTTTTTAATGACTAAGTTTGCAATCTTCTCTCTGTGTCTCTCTCTCTCTCTCTGGTAAAAAGTCTTCCTTATTGGTTTCTGTTTACAGAAAGTTTCTTAGCCAAAGGAAGATTGCCCTAGCTCAACTACCATAATACATCACATGCACTACAACTAAATTACTGCAAAGGTTAGGAAAACAGATGCTTAAAAAAAAGTTTTTCATGATTTGTTATTTCATTGATCAAGACTATATTGGTATCTGAACAATTGGTAACATCACTTCTATTTTTCTGTATATCCAAATTGTTGGTAAATTGTAAACAATCCTAGAAATGAATTATAAAAATAGATACAAAAAGAGAGGTTTATGTTGTAAGTTAGATGCCGCTTTAAAGTAAATTTTAAAATATCTGGATATGGAACTTAATAGTTCATTCATGAAGTTACATTGTTTTTTTAATACTCGAGTAAACTGAACCGGAAATCTCACATAGTGGAATAGTTCTGTCTAAATTTAGTTTGTTTTTGCATTGCTTGTACAATTTCATTAGGCCTTGTTTGTGTTGTATTGCCACGTGTTTTACTTGGTGTCCTAGTGAGTGTGTTTAGATCCTATTATGTGGTTTTAGAGATCAAGCAAAATCTATCTTAAATATCAGTACATACTCCACTTTTACACTGCTAGTATCTAAGTTTTTGATATGTAGAACTCACCCAGACCCCCATCTAATATAATGAAGTTATTGTTAATTTAATTCATCATTCCCTACATGTCTAACTTGCATACTGATAGCCTTCTAAAACTTGCAGCCTGTGTAGTTTAAAACCATAACCTTCGATTTATTGGTTCTGTTTATTGTAGGTCAGGAATTCTGCAGTTGTGGGTCTCAAAGCTGTTTATAACATTGAAAGACATACAGCCTGCTGTAACAAAGCTCAACTCACCATGTCCCATTCACTCTGTTGTGCTTCTGGAACACTCCTGTCAGTGCACTCTTCAAGATAAATTCAGTTGGCATCCTGCTGATCTCTGGCAGTTTCATGCTCCTATTTTGACTTATTTTTTCTGTCCGTTCATCTATGTCTTGATGTTGGTCCACCACTGGGCACACGCAGCTGACATAAGGTCAGTTTTGTGTTGGCATTCAGTTTAACCTGAATATTTTTATAGTGTGCTTTGAGCAAACTCACACAGACAATAACCACCCCCATAATTTGAGTCTGGTCTTCAGGCAATATAGTTCTATTAATGGCTGTAATGAATACTGGTTTATATTTTTATTGTATTTCAGCCCACTTTGTTTACACTGCCACTGTAAATTTTTAAAATGTCTTGCCAATTACATGACAACCTGCCAAATCCTCCATCCCCCATTTTCTAGTTTTAGTCATTAAATGAAAGCTTGAGGGGGCATACAGGATTTAGATATTGACAACATTAATATGCGACACTCTCTATGAGCAGTAAAAGTATTTTGTGTTTAAAAATATCTGGCACATATACAGAACATCAGAAATCTGTAAAGTTTTAAACATTTTTTGTGTACTTCTGTCAAATCACATTTTGTTGATAGCATATAATGTGTAAATCGGTGGAACTGGTTCAAGGTGCCTGTTTTTGGGCATGAGTTAGCCGAGTATCCTGCTGCTGTTTATAAGTTAAAGATGTCTGACAAGTTTTGATTGAGATGTGTTGGTAGGTTGTGTTTTAGGCATCTGTATATTTAAATATCAGCATGAATGTGCTTTGTCTTGCTTTTGTGCGTCCAGTAGTAGCACAGGAGAGCAACACATAAACTTTCCCCTTTTCACTCAGAATGTGATTAGGTTTCTTCAGTGACTCACCAGTTTAGACTTCCAGGAATGCAAGACCTGCTTGTTTTTATTTTCAGCTTTCTAATTAGTTTAACACAACTACTCCTGTCTATTTCTCACCAGTCATGTGCGGCATGAAATTGCTTCTCTCATCTAACAAATAGCAATTCAGTTATTAGTGTGCAAACCTGCTTCCATACCAAAAGCTGTTAATGCCTTGCTTTTTAGTACTAGAGTGATAATATAAAGTTGTCTTTGCATTTTTACCTTGTAGATAAAGGCTTTTCATACTTTTTTAAATAGTACTGCCCTAGCATATTGGTACACATACATTTTTTTTTTAATACAAGAAAGGCAGCCCCATAAGTGATACATACCAGTAAACAAATTGTTGTGAAATGTCTACTTGCTTGAAGTTGTTGGATATTATCTTTTCTGTCTGGTGGGAAATGCTTAAAGCTGAGGTAGACCTCTTCAACCACACAGAATAGCAAATTATAAAAGAAACCACCAGAAGCAAGATGTAAAATACACAGACTGCCTTGCAACAAGTGGAGGTTAAGGCGAAGTGTTTCATTGGTAGACATGATTGGTGACTTTGATACTGTAGGGAGGCAGCTAAAATTACTTGCCTGTAGTACAAGTCCTTGTTAATGCTGTTGAAGGAGTTAATAGCATGTATGCTTTGAATATGACTACTTGATAAATAATAGGGTAGGATGGTAGATAGCATAAAGGAAATAATACAGGTCTAGGTTGCTGTGGTTGGCAGCTAAGATATTAAAATGTCATGATTTCAAGCTTTACATTTAGAGACACAATAACTACATAAAGTAAGGAGTACTCCTCACAGAGCCAGTTTGTCTTGAGGTTGCCAAGTGAACTTGTCCCTTGTAAAGATTTGTGTTTGATGCCATCTTGTGGTTGATTAAGTTATTTAATGAATAATCTGTTGTTGGTGAGGGCAGAGGTCAGCATGCATTTGAAAAAGAAGAAAAAATTTGATAATTATTTACATTCTTGAAACAGCATGCCTCTAACCTTCATTAATGTTTCTCATTATAACCGTAAGAAGTGTTAAATGTGTGACTTTGTTGTTTTTTGTGTGTTAATGGATATTCCTGCTCATTGCAGTGCTCCATTCTTTTATCCACAGCTTCTGTTCTAGTATGTGTGGCTTTATTAAGGTTTGAAAAAAAATAAATAAATGGGGATAGAATAAATGTGTCTTGCTTTTTATCTTTAACACTTAGAAGGTTGTCATTAGCTTTTGAAGACTTTGTCCAATGCTAATGTGTTACCCTCTAAAAGTCAAATATTTAAGGTTTCTGTTCCTTTTCACCCACTGTTTCAAGTTAAATATCTTGTGTATTACTGCTTTAATTTTAACAGAGTTCTCCTAAAAAGAAAATAAGCTGTTGGGTGAAATTTAACCACGGGTATTGTAATAATAAACAGAAAGAACCTCTAAAATGGATTTAAACCAGTACTACACTAATAAACTAGGACATAGAATACTTGCCCTGTCAAAATTGGATCTCTTTAAATTTTTTACTCCGGCACATTATTTATGCCTGCCCTCAGTACAAAAAAGTAGCCTTTTCAAGGTATAAATCTGCATAGATTTTGGTTGGTGGGGTATAAGTACAGTTTTCTAACTATAATTTAGACAAACCTTTTATAACATCTGTTTGTGCCATATATTGGTCATGAAAGATCTGGCTTCTGCCTTTTTAGTATTCTACACCCTTTTGGTCATGACTTTGACTAGTGTGTTTTTGGTGAAATGTGTAGCACAATTAACAAAGCATAAACAGCTTATCAGAACTATCTTTTTAGTGCATTCTTTATTTTGATTAACCTCATACTTAATTGTAAAAAGTGTGTGGCATCTCAGTTGGAGTTTTAACCAAATTTAAACTTAATTGTGAACTTTGATAATCAAGCTGAGAAACCTAAAACTTCCCACTTGTTTTGTGTGTTGCCACTTTTTCATGGGTTTTACACATTAAGGACTCCATGATCTTTTAATATAAATCTTTTTAACACAAGTGACTTTTCCTCTTGTTCTTGTTTGCATGTCACATAGAAAACCTAGTTAATGTAATATTTCAATGGATATTAAAGATTTCACTTCCGGTCTAAACACTATTTAAAATGAAAATTTCTCAAGTTTAAGATCACCAGGTACTAAAGTTGATGGTGGCACTATTTGCCAGTTGATTAAACCTGTTTTTTAAATTGACTTACCTCTACAGACTATTTTATAAATTACTGAAACATTTGTGCTTCTGTCTTTATAAGTTAATGATACTTTAAATCGAGCCATTATTGACTAATGAAAAGACAACTTAAAGATATAAGTAAGAAATAATCTTTGATTCAAAAATTAGTTTGGGTTATAAGCAGTGTTGCCAAGGCTTAACCAACTGAAACAGCTAGACTATTTGGATCTGGGGCAAGAAGGTTTACTGACAGACTTTGAGTAATAGTTCAATAGGTATCTGGCTTACAGTTTTCAAAATTTGGACCAGTTCACCAGTAATTTTATTACTTTGTTTTATTGTGTTTTCTCATTATCCTAGTACATCATGAAAGCGTTCTTTGTTGTTAGGGTGATTAATCCCAGCAGCTGTTGGCTGAGGTGTAATGTTCAAGGGGGTGCTATTTTTCCATTCTTAGATTCTGTGGAGGATAATAGTATCTGCTGGCAATAACTGATACAGCTGAAATCTTTTAAAATGTGTTCTGGGCATTTTGTATCTTCTTATTTTGATAATTTCTATCTTGCATTTTAGCATTTACAGCTGAACAATACCAGCAACATCAACAGCAACTAGCACTGATGCAGAAACAACAGCTTGCACAGATTCAGCAGCAACAAGCAAATAGTGTGTCTGCTGCCAACAGTACACAGGTGACCGACTTCCTAATAGTATTGTTTTTATTGTTTTTTCACTTTATTTATGAGAAGGATTTATGGGTATTCCACCATTCTCTCCCCAAAATTAAAAAAAAAAAAAGTAATGTTTATGTGAACTTAAACGTATTTGTTTAAAAAGTCATTTTTTATATCAAATTCTGTTTTCTTTGTAGGGTTTTGTGTCAAAAACGTTAGATTCTGTTAGTGCCCAATTTGCTGCCTCTGCTTTGGTAACGACAGAACAGCTCGTAACTTTCAAAGCAAAAGAAGACATGGTGCTTGGAATTGGAGTCAATGGTATTCTTCATCCCTCAGGTCAGTGCTTTTGGCACTTTTTTCTGTATACCTGAATACATGTTAATATCAGTTTGAATACAAACTGTATTTTCCTGTTGTACGTTGGCATGTTTGCTAAACCAAATTAAGCAAAGTGGGAGCCATAGGGAATAATAGAATGGTCTGTGTGGGTTACTTCACATCTTGTAGCATGTAGTATTACCAAACATCCATATCTACATTGAGGGCTTAATGCAGGAGTAAGTAGTGTAGAAATGTTTTTGTCACGTATTATATTCTAATGTTAAAGCAGATTTGAGAAGTCACTTTGAAAATGACCAGGGAATCACCATAGTGTGTAGCCTGCTGAAGATTGTTGACCAAGGGAATTGTTAAAATTACATTATTGTGTCAGGATGAAACTATACTTGATTTATGGCTTGTGTATCTTGTCTTCTAAATTGGACTTTCAATATTTGTTTTTCTTTTAGGGGTGTGTAAGGGCTTACACCTCACCAATACCACACCTGCTGCTCTTGTGCATACTAGCCAGTCAACTGCAACAACAGGTTCCACCTTTCTTCAACCTTCTAACAATACACAGACTTCAAGTTCCCACAGCGTACTGAGTCACCATGGATCTCCTGCCAACTCTACTACTCAGGTTCTGATTGGGAACAATATTAGATTAAGTGTCCCCTCCTCAGTAGCTGCTGTGAACTCTATTGCCACATTGAATGCACGGCATATACCTAGGACTATAAATGCAGTCCCATCCTCTGCCTTAAAGCTGGCTGCCACAACATGTCAGATGCCTAAGGTTACAGCCTCGTCTTCAATGGATATAGTACCAAGGTAAGAGCTCTGGACATTCATAGATTATATCTGGAAAATTAAAAATATTTGATGCAGTTTATACATTGGATAAAGTAGCTGTTAAAGTAATGCTTTTTTGATTAATTGGTCTTACAAACAGTGTAGTAGCTCAAGGAGAGCAGTTTGATGGATCTCGATGGGGGTGTCAGTTTGAGGACAATCTAAAGCTAAAACAGCTGAAAAATTATCTTTAAAAATGCCAAACTCGAAACTTCAGCCTGTTGTGAGATGACGATGTGCTGATTAGTTTTTAACCAAATCGTGCAAGACAAAGTGACACTCAAGGAACCCTCATATACCAGAATTGTGTAATTAATTATGAATTCTTCTCATCAGTAGCTATTGTAATGACCCATTTTATGTTCAGAAAGATTAGCATCAGTGCGGTAAATAATTACTGAAATGCTAGAGATTAGTTCAGGTAACTTGGTTCCCAGGGTGGAAGGCCTGCTGATGCTCATGTCTGAATTTTTTAATGCTTAATATAAAAAAAAATACCCTTAAACTAAATGAATGTTTGGCTTTTTTTGTGTGTTTTGTTCACTGTTTTTAAAGTGTCTGAACATTTCCAAAAGTAAAAGCCCCAAGACCTAGTGTTTAATCATCAAGATAAATATTTTGCTTATCTAATCTTCCGTAAACTTAATTTTTCTTCAACTCCAGTAAATGTCGGACTTTTTGTGAATCGATTTAAATGATTCTGCCAACATTTTTGTGCTTTCCCGTTTTCCTTAAGACTTCATGTTCCAAATGTGTTTA